>NW_027496939.1:0-157349 GCF_021521415.1 Bidens hawaiensis | reverse complement strand
GAATAAGAAAATTCCATCCCACATTGAAAGATGTAAGAAAGTGGAAGCATTTCACATGGGTATAAATAAAGAAGTTAAAATCCATCCACATGGAAAGTGGTAAAGATTTTGAAGCTCTTTATAAAGATAGAAAATTCCAAAGTAATATTCTTTTATGCCTAGCATGCACCCAGTGGTCCTAGCGGAGGGTGCGAAGCACCCGACGCGCACGCGCACTGGCTCGGGCGAAGGGCGATGGGCGCAATGTGGCGCTTTGATGGCGCACCACCCGACGAGCGCGGGCTCGGGCGAAGGGCGATGGGCGCAATGTGGCGCTTTGATGGCGCACTTTGCACTTCTCACGCTCGCATCGCCGCGAGCTGCCTTAGTATTTTTGGACAACGGGAGTTAAACCCATAATTAACAAGCTACCAAAAGATAAGGGACCAAAAGTGAAAGATTGGATTCAGGTTCCCATCGCAGCTACGTGATGAGCCCAGAACACAGGTCATCGCGTATCGCGATGGACCTTGGTGAGTCAGCGGACACCGTGTCAGCTTGTGCTATGGCGGCGAAGAAAATGCGGCGCCGCGATACGCGACGGGATTTCCAAGATCCATCGCGTACCGCGATGGGTTGCAAAATCAGCTATAAAGGGAGGCTCAAGGCTCATTCATCCTCACACCCAAAGTCTTTTCTCTCTCTAGAATTACTCTCTACCTCGGTTTTCGTGCCCCGACCCACAATCTTCACCTCGTAATCCGTGACATACATCGACGATACCTCGAAGTACGTGTCACCCGAAAATAACCAGGCAATCTATCTCGAAGTACGTGCACAACACGACGACCACCATATGTCTCCTCGTTTTGCGTGCCAAGCATCGTTTTACGTACCGAGTATCGTAGTGCGTACCAAGCTCTGAGGTTACGACAGTCTAAGCTCTAGAACGCGATAGAGAGTGGAAGTGCTGCTCGATCAATCTTAAGTACTAGAACTTCGAATATCCGCGTAAGGTAGGGTTCTCCCTAAGTCATTATTTTATTATATTACACGGCTTAGACCATAGTCAGGGATATAGCCCAAACCTTGATCATAATTATGTTTACATAAGCTTTAACATGCAAAGGATTATAGTAATGTTTCTTCACAATGAAGAAACACAAAGTTTACATTCATAAGGATGTATAGTTTCTTCGCGATTAAGAAACGTAACATTTTATATACAAGGAATATAGTTTCTTCATGATTAAGAAACATAATATTTTAGATACAAAGGTAGCAATCAATGAATGTTTCTTCTTGAAGAAGAAACAGATTTATATATGTTTCTTCATAAAGAAGAAACTCAGAATATGATTAGTCAATAGACAGAAAGACTACAGGTCTAAATATTTTATTCAAACAAATGATCAATCAAGGTTTAAGGCTATCAAAACTAGACTAAAGGTTTATAGCCGGATCAAAAGACGATCCGGATATTTATATACCTATTTATTATAGGTCAATCAATCAATCAATCACTCAGTCAATCAATCATTCATTCACAGTCAAGTTTCAAACGAGATCACCATATAATTCATAACAGACGATCACAGGTGAATACGTTAAACCTTTTCAATCAGTCAAAACATATTTATACTCGACAAAGATAAACGGGTGTTTGTCTTAACGAGTCAGTCAATGATTTAATGAGATTACATGATCTCTAAAACGTTATAATACAGAGTAGAGAATAGAATCAACTCAGACCGAATATGCATGTGTCTGGATCCAAACATAACTGTTAAGCTCAATCAATCAATCAAAGGCGAGGTAGCCACGAGCTAAACGGTCCATGACTAGTTCTCTGTTCAGGGCCTTGTGGCTCGGAGAATACCGTTATGTGTGTAGGGCAGTGCTACATATACCGGAAGCAGAAATACTTCCACTGAGTTTGTCAAGAAAACTATATTTGTATTGTAATGTCATTCAAATATTTATAGATTCGTACGTGTTCACCAACATATAGCTGACTTATTTTTCCCACATTTCAAAAAACACAGATTAGTACAGGTAGCAAGACATTCATGGAGTTAGATGTTCGCAAGGTAATGATGGCTCACTTTTCAATTATTAAAATATTGCAAACGGTATTTCAACAAGCTTTATAAATCAAACACTTGGGTATTTATTATCCGAAAAGTTTTCAAATAAATTAATATTTTTATTTTAACCAAAGTTTTCCGCTAAAAATAAACCGTAACTCTGGTATATTTACAAAACAGGTACCAACTATTGGTCATACGTCTAGGCCCTAAGCCAGGGTGTGACATCTAATGTTGACCAACATATGTGAGAACATGTTCCAATCACTTCTCAATTCTCCATACAATATAACTCAAGTATTTCACTAATTTGGTTAAACATAGTTTATAAATTTGAACCAAAGTTTCAACCCATTCCACATTTGAGTTAGACTTCCCCTTTTGGTAGATATGGTTGCCCAATGCATGAAGGATTATGAAAGACTTACCAAGAGTAGAATAAGTCTTTCATATATATGATAATATTTTTAAATATATATTTTCATAAACTTATGCTAAGTTTTAAAAATTAACAGCCTATCATAACAAAATTGTTAACTTGTCTTTAATGAATTTCTTGTAATTTCTTCATCTTCATGTTGATGTAGAAATCTTGATTCAACCTTTGGTAGGCATAAACTTGATAATTTTGATCTTGAATGTGTGTAGTCTTGATTAAGTTATAATATTGCTTAATTGTGCATAATGATGATCAATCAAGTGTTAATGGATATGTGTGTGACATAATATTATCAATTATAAACCAGAACTATTTATGTCATATTGTTTTAATTAAGTCATTATCAAAACATTAAGGTTGATTAAAGTTTAAACTATTGTTTTTTCCAAGAATTACTTTTCCGCTCTGAAAATCGTAGAGCATGTAACCCAAGCTCTCTGACCCATAGCTAACAAATGTGCATTTCTTTGACTTTTGATCTAACTTGTCACCGTCAACATCCTTATTCGAGTATAAGTATTATAACCAAATATTTTAAATGTTTTGAGACTTACCTCTCGACCTAGCCATTCATCTTCTACCATTTTTAAACCTAATTGGAACTAAAGGCCCTCGATTTATCATATAAGATACAGTGTTACTGCATATGAGCTAAAAGTGTTTGGGAGCCTAGCCACTCCATTTTGCTTGGGAGTTTCTAAAACAATATTTATCATCTTGATTCCATGCCAACACAATTGCCTAGGAATTTAGTTAGGGATGACAATGAAACTCGAACTTGATGGGGAAACCCGAAATCCGACATAATTGGGACGTGTAATACCCGGCCCATTAGGGTTTGGGACGGGTTTGGGATTAACTTTGATAATTTTCGTGGGTTTGGGACGGGTTTGGGATTTGTAATATACCCGATTACCCGATCCGATTATCCGATAACATTAACCCATTTATCCGATTATATACCCAATATACCTGACATAACTTTTTTTATGTTTAATATAGTATACTCTAAGTATCTTTAAATACTATTAAAGCAATACAATTGTACACATGGCACCATTCTATGCCCTCCACATAGGATGCTACCTAGATGTCATGTGGAATATTTCCTATTTTATTATTTCTAGACATTAAAATAAATCAATATTAAATATGTGGAGGACACGGACCCATTTTCCAATTTTTATAACCCATGACCCGTAATAACCCGCTTTGTCCACAGAAAACTATACCCGGTCTATATTTCATAATCCACAATTAATTCCACCACTCATTTTTCTCTCTAACCTCCTTACGAAGATACAAACCCTAATTTCGTCGCTCATATCCAACATCGAACGTCTACAGTATTTACCAACAATTGTTTAATCTACTATGATTTTCTTCACTTCCAAGGTTATTGATGTCTCCAATCGATTCGATTCCGTTCAACTGATTGTTCCTTAGAGACGACGTTATAAGGATTTTTTCGGTCAATTAATGATGATTATAACAGATCGATCATCCGATGAATATATTTAAGATAATTTCCGTCCAATTTCTTTAATTTCCGGCCACTTTCTTATTATTTTGTTAACTAAGTATTAAGAGGTGAATTTCCATCCAATTTCTGATTTTTTTTCTTTCCAATTTGTTATTGTTTTCTTTAATAAATATTAACAAACATAATTTTTATCCAATTTATGATTTTTTTTCCGGCCAATTTTGATTCAGTTTTATCAAAGTCAGAAACTTCAATTTAATATTTTGTTAATTACAATTTTTTTGAATGTTTAATAAATTTGTTTGTAAATTATTTGTTTCATATATAATTTAACAGAATCAAATCGATTGGAGACAATATTGATCTTTAATATTCCAGAAATATTAATTATAAATTTACTAAATTTTTTATAATATTTTATACAATAATTTAAAATATATCTTACAATATGATATTGATCTTCCAAATATAATTTATTCTAGAATTTTCTAAAAATTTAAATGTTTTTTATAATTTGAAAATGCTTTTTTTTTTGAATATTTTATGTATTTTATATAAGTACACATTTATGAATTACAATTATTTACTCTAATATTTATTGACCGATTATAATAGGAAACAAATATATAAAAGGTTAACTTGAATGCTAGTAATTAAAATTAATTTTTTTAAGAAAATGGTTGTATTATTTTTTTTCTTCCAAATATATCTTATAAATATAATAATTTAAAATATATCTTACAATATAATATTGATCTTCCAAATATAATTTATTTTAGAATTTTCTAAAAAATTAAATGTACATCAAGTTGATTTGTTATTATTTAACTATAATTGGTATTCAAATATAATTTAATTGATTATAATTTGAAATTCAAATTTTATTTAAAGCTTTGCCTATAAAAACGATAATTAAGGAATAATAATTTATGTTTTTATTATTATTGTTATTATTTGATTCCTAAAGTATTTTTAATATATTATTATTAAATATAAACTGATTTTGGAAAAAACTTAAAATTGAAAATATTAAAACTTATTATATAATACATTCTAATAATACTTTTTTTATAATCAATCTCTTATTTTTGGAGATAAGTATTTGAATATTATTTATGTTTTAAAGGTTTGACTATAATACCGATAATTAAGGAAAGAATATTATAGTTTTTTATAATCAATCGGTTATTTTTGGAGATGATTATTTACAATAAACTGGTTTATTATATTCAAAATTCAAATTTTATGTAAGCCTTCTACTATAAAAGCAATAATTAAGGAAATAATTTACATTTTTATTAATATATTTATTATTTGATTCCTAAATTATTCAATGTATAATTATTAAATATAAACTAATTTCAGAAATACCTTAAACATGGAAATACTAAAAGTTATTATATAATACATTCTAATAATTGTTTTTTTTATAATCAATCGGTTGTTTTTGGATTGGAGATGACTATTTACAATAAACCGGTTTATTATATTCAGACTTATGTTTAGAAAGTTTCTATACATAATGTGTTTAACAAAATTAATATTATCTACATCTTACTATATAATATCTAATCACATAATCATTTTTGATAATTTTCATAATCATAACCCTTTTCTTCCATTCATATATTCTGCAATGTAAGCTTTTAATTGATTATGGGATTCCACACCCAAAACATGATTTTCATTTTATATTCACCGTTTTAAATTTGGTTATGTATGTTAAATTTTTTTTTTGAATTTGTGTTCACAAAATATTAATGTCACTAAATTTCTCAATAATGTAAAATAAACACGTATTATATTTTTACCCATTTTAACTAATAAGTTTTTTAAACATAATATAAATCTTCTAATTATAACATCCAAACAATTTGATAGTCTAAGTCTTCATAATGCTTTCAAAGAATATTAAAAATATTTGATAATTTATTTCCTCTACGTTTATATTTTGTTTTCATTGATTTTGTATCATATTTTTTCACCTTTAATTATTTTCAAAGTCAACATAAAAGTTTTTAATCTTTCCAAAGTTATTTGAAAATTCATTTATTGTAAAACGTTTTTAAGTTTTGCAAGTTTAACAAAATATTAATGTCAGTGATTTAAAATTTTGTTGCAAGATTAGTCAAAAATAAAAAAAAAATCATAATTTTTGAAGTTGACTACTTCCAATTTTTTATATTTTGTAACTATTTTAAAAATATTTCAAAACGGGTTGTTTTAAAAGAGTATCAAATTTGTTATGTATAAAATGACAGCAAAAAAGGTTTTTATTGATATATTTTTTTGGTTTAATGGATTAAGTTAGAAAGATATTTTATGTTGTCAATTTACTTTGTTTGTTGTTGTATGTTATTTTGTTTTAATAAAAACAACAATTTAATAAAACCAACTTTATTAATGTTAAAATGTTACTCATTATTAAATATGTTATTATGGTATATTTAATTCGGATGCTATTGTTTTATTATATTTGCAGGTGATGAATTAAAATGAGTTTCTTTTGGCAGAATGTTTGAAGAAGTTGATGGTGGTTTAATATGAAAGAACATGTTTATGTCTTTTGTTGATGTTTTTTAGTTGTTCGATGTACATTAACGTATTGTAACTTTTAATATCTAGACAATGTAAATGGTTAATGTTTTGGTTCGAAAGTTTAAAGAAGTTTTGTGTTGCTTGAATTTGTTGTTTAAATTTATTATGTTTGTTGACATATTTTTCCACCCGTGTGTAACACGTGCTATACACTAGTTTTAAATATATCATATGTTGAAACTTGTTTATAACAATTATTAGAGACATTTTATTTTTATGGTAACCATTATTTGTGATTGATTAGTTATATTTCGTCAAAACCCGATAGAAACCCGATGGTTTTAGGCCAAGTATACCCAAAGGGTCTTTTAACAAAACCTGATTGGAAACCCGAAACCCGACGGGTAATTGCTCGATTAAAACCCGACGGGTTTGGGACGAGTTTGTGATGGACTTTCATAACCGGGTATGGGTTTGGGAATACCCAAACCCGACCCATTGCTATCCCTAAATTCAGTGTCTGTGTACTTGCCTCAACTGTCAAACTTTTGGCATTTGATCTTCAAATCAGTTTCAATTTTAACAATAGTTTTCCATTCTTTAAAGGCAATAAAAACACAAGATATTTGTAAAAAAAGTAAACCCATAGCTTTCATTTCAAATCATCAATAAACGTGAGTAGTGATTTGATCCTCTAAGCGATGAGATTGGTGTTGGTCCATAAAACATCAGTATAGACTAGTTTTAGCTTCGCGACTTGGTCTCCTCCCAGTTTTAGGTACCTCAACCATGTACAACGTACCTCTTTTCTTAACACGATCGATGAAGAGATTTCCTATAACTAGCTTCCATTGTCCACTACCAAATGTTACATCATATCCTTGGTCATAACTTCCAACTAAAATTAGCATTCTTTTTAGACATGGAATGACACTAACATTCTTTAATGTCTAAATGGTTCCCAAGGAAGTCTTCAACTCAATACCCCCCCCCCCCCTTGACAGCAGCAGCAGCAGCAACAACAACAACAATAACATGAATGGTTTTAACTGATACCACTTGTTAGGGTATTATGGTTGTCACAAAACATAGAAAACAAAACCAGAAATGACCTACTGTGGTTAACCGATTGTTGTTGACCCGAGAGCCAATCATGCTAGCGGCAGTGTAGAAGCAGTACAAAGGCCACACAATAGGTTCATCCGTTTTGACCCATTAGCTAAACTATTTTGGCCCACATATGGCTCTTGATTTCCATCAAATCGAAGAACCTTCATATTTATTTGAATTTTAGTTTTTATTTAATTTATTAAATAAATACTGATTTAGTTTAGACCTTTTTACGACCGGAGCTCTAACTCAATTCTTCGCTCTTTAGAAATAAATGAACCAAATTGAGCTGACTTGTTTAACTTCAAGAGCCTACCCGGGTATAGTTTGATCTAAATCCGTTTTGATCCATTAGCTAAACTGACTCAATCCTTTACTTTTGCATGCTTAAATGTAATATGGTTATTCAAAACATGAAACAAATAAACACATGATCAAAGCATCAATTTGAACTTTATGCTTTGACATGCTATGGATGGTTTTCCTACACGTACTCTAGAATAATCATATTATTTTCGTTGCAACTACAAAAACAAAGTGCATTTTCTGATTTTGATTGAAGCAAAATGGTCAATGCATTGAATTATAAAGGGTCATGTTCCATTTGTTGGCCACCTTTCAACTCAAATTCCTAGTGAATGCTAAATCCTTAAAAAAGCCATGGCTACTAACCTAGATTCATTTAGATGATACCATGACTACCACTATTATAGGTTCCTCCACATGTTAAAAATGGCATGCTTTTTAATTCCTTTCCGTTATCCTAATCCTATTTTTTATGTATTTTCTTATCAACAGAAATTTATAGCTTTTATCCCAAAAGATTCATAATTATAATTATTTTTTTTTCCAAATAATCGTGCTCAAATGTTAAACAAAGTTACCGCAACGACCAAGCTATATCTAAGTCGCGCTCCTAGTGACTGTTCCAGGTCGAGCCCATGCTTATTTTCAGTTTTCTCTACTTCATGCATCTTTGTTCTAGTGTTAGGCTATGTGGTATACTCAAAGGTAGGAGACAATTAACAGTAAGAATGGAAGGAACATCACGCCCCTCCATTCCATTGATCTATTCCATGCATGGAGTGGTGAGAATGATCCCAACCATTGTCTTTTGTAAAACCGGAATAAAAAAACATGAAACTAGTAACGAATGATGTTATTCAAGTGTTATAGATATTTTATTTCATAAGCAGTGCATTTCATATTATAAGATCAAGTGAATTACATATTTATCAAATATTCGAAGTTTAAACACGAATGAAATGAATGAAAATTGTAATATGACTTGTAATTATATCAATTACAAAATTAGGTATTATGAGTTAATATTTTAGTTGTTTTTTTGAACGACCAACTAAGTAACGCCGGGTACTCCGTACGCGGCCCCCATTGGCTAAAGGTAGCCCGATCCGGCCACTAGTCCGGACGGACGAAGCCCCTAGCGGTCCACCTATTGAGGGATTCACCGGATAAAACCCGACCCCCACGCCCGCCAAATGGCACGACAGCGAGGAGCCGGTAAAACCGGATGAGATCAGGACTCAAACCCTGGCAAGCCAGGGTCATCCCTCATATCTCCCATATAAATTGGTGATAGTGAGGTTTGAACCCCCTGCCTCTCACTAGTAAGTGAGTGCTCTACCATTGAGCCACAACCAATTTGTTAATATTTTAGTTGTTAACTTCTTGAAATCTAATAATTAGATAAAAATTACAATTCTAGACCTTTTATGTTTTATTTATTATAATTTAAACCAAGCAGAATCATATTATAATTCATATCAAAATGCCTGGTTTTTCATTATATAGAAACATAGATATTACATCAACAAAGCAGGTAGGCGGGCAACAAGCTGCGCCGCTACCCCTTTCTGAATTGCAAACCCTAGCCTGCTAAAGACATACCCCTGCCCCTTTGGAGTCGACACATTGCTATGCACAACCCGTTGGACCCTGGTTAGGAACCGGATAGCTTCCGGTGCCAAGGAGCCAAAGGTATCAAAAGCCAGAAGGACAAAAACATGTTGGTTCTCTTCGCAGGCTTTAGCATGTTTCTCCACCTTCTTCGTTTCAGCCCTTTTCATTGCTTGCCCAGCTACAAACCCATTATCCCTCAAACCAGCTAAAGGAGATACCCCTGTGAGGTCAACACAAGCGTGTTTTCCCCCAGCCCAACCAAAGACGAGTAAATCTGCCGGTCGTAGAGTGGATCTCCCTTCCGTGGGGTCTGTAAGGAAGTTTACGAGGGCTTCCTTTTTAGCTGATATCCCAGCTCGCCTTAAGATGTCCCAAAGAACGTCCCGCACCCAATCATGTCGGTATTTGAACCCAGGCATCTCCTTGCAATGAACCGCATGCTCTCCGAATTTATCCAGGCAAGCCTTACGGCAGATCGGACATGTTTCGTCTTCTGGGTACATTGGGATCATCAAACGGTACTTAAGAATGGCCCTATACTCGACCACAGACATGCTTTGGCCCAAGCCATCAATCGGGATAACGGTCAGAAAATCTTGTGAATGAGGACCTTGTAAGCATTCAATAACCGCTTCTGTCGGGGGGGACAATCCAAAAACTTCTCCCAGGCTCTGAGCGATTTTGCCAAAAAGGGCATTCGCCAAAGTTTTTTGAGGCTTTGGTGGGGCGGTGTCCTTATTAGAGAAACCGTCAATGTCAAAGTCTGGGAGAGCGCCATTTAGGCGTTCCAGGGCCTGCACGTAGTCTGAGTCTAGGTCGACAACCCCGCTATTCCTTAAGATGTGATTTTGTAGCTTCCAAGACTGAGCCTTCGACGCTACAAAAGCGTAAACCCCAACATCATAAGCCGAAAGAAGACCTAAACCCCCCAAGCGCATCGGTAAAGATGCAAGTCGCCACTGAAGAACACCAAAGAACGGGCCTCCACATACAACTATGTATTCGATGGCTTCTCGAAGCCCCTTATCAAAACAGGATACCGCATCATCCATCATATGGGGGTGGCATGTTCGTAACCCAAAAAGCAACTTAGCAACCCCCATGCAAGACCTAAGCAGGAGGAGTTCGATCTGGGGGTCCCTAAGGCAAAGTAAGAGTTTCATAAGATCAACCGCACGAGATGCTCTCCGCCTCGCCAACTCCTTAATAAAGTAGGGATCTCGACTAACAGCCCCTCCAAGGAGCTTTACCCCTCTCTCTGGGCTACCAATCCCACTAGGGAAAAGCCCATCTTTGACTTTCACCCCGTTACACGCTCGCCAAAAAACCTCGATTTTCTTAATATTAAGTTGCAGCCCCAATGATGGCCCTTCCGAGCTGGTAATGTCTAGGTCTTTAGCGACTTCGTTGGCACCACCAATAATAGTCCCATCATCCAAGTACCAAGCATGAAATGGGAGGTTACAGTCATTTTGTACCCGAATAACAAGAGGGTAATGCTAAGGCAAAGAGGAGGGGCCCAGGGGGTCTCCCTGCTGAACCCCAGTAGTAGCCCCTATACAGTCATCACCAACGTACAACCTAGCCGGCCGGGCATAAAGGAAATGGACCTATAGATACATAGATGGGAAATTATGATGAACCTCTCGGAGAAGGGATGTGCGGTCGACAATATTGAAGGCGTTGGAGAAGTCCACGATAAGCATAGCTAAAGAACCGTCCGCGTGAAAGGAGTTAAGAAACCGGTTCGTGTTGTGAATCACCGCCTCTGCCCCATTAGGGGTCCCTACCCCAAACTGAAAGTCCCCTAAATACTGAGTCATTTCCTTCCCAACCATCTTCATAGCCACTTTAGAAACCAACCTACGCCAGATAGCCCCCACAGCAATGGGCCGAATTCCATTATCCGGCTTTAATAAAGGGGTTGGAGGGCCGAAGCAATAAACTCAGCGAGCACCTTGGGGCACAGCCCCCTAGCCATAAGTTGACGACTTCAGTGATGACTGAGAGCAGACCCATGGAAGTCACTGATCCCTCACCACTAAGAGCGTCTAACAAGTGTTGCACCCGCATCCCGTCTCTCCCGCATGAGGTTCCTTTAGGAAATGATCAGATACATCTAAGCACACAGTCCCCATCTACAGAGAGAGTAGGCAGGGTGACAGAGCTAGAAGGAAAGGACGGAGGCGGCACCACTGGGTGTTTATCAATGAGGGCTTTCATGGTTGAATCTCCGAGAGGGGCAACCCCACTTGAACATAATACCTTGACTGCAGCTGTGAAATGACCATCCATGACTTTCTTGAGACATTGTTTAATATTGAGGCTGTTTTCAGAACCCTCCTCCCCTCCCACCTCTCTTTTAGAAAAAGTGCTTCCCCCCACGTTATCAAAGAGAGAAAGAACCAAGTCAGCAAAACCAGATCCATCTTTCCACACCGCAAGTGCTTGCTGAATGCTACTACATTGCAAAGACTTTCGATTCCCTGACCTGCGTTCCTGCATAGTGGAAGGTTTCACCACCCTTAAAGTACAACGCGACAACAATAGTAATTTGACCCAATTCTCAATCGAGCCTGGTGAATCCACTACCTTGCGTAAAGCGCATGCCAAAGTCTGAGCAAACGCCAAACGACAACTTTGGGGGATGCTCTTAACCGTTTGAATGGGAAGGGAGAAAACCTGTTCCAAAAGGGATACATCCCCAACCACTCCTACAGATGAACCTGGGTCCCTATCCACAGACATACGATTAGGTTTCTGGATCCCAACGATAAATTCTCCAGCATCTCCAGAATCCACAGAAAAAGAAAATACACCATCAGCATGCTTGCACCCCTTGCTAAGGGCATGCAACGTCATGCACCTCCCAAATAACCGTTTATCCCCCGCCTGAAGGGCTTCCCCAACATCTATAAAAAGGTCCAAATCCTTGGAGATAGCATCTTTTAAAAGGTTCTTCTGAGTATCCGTTTTGAAATGGGTACTTTGTATGTGCTCAAGTAATCGGAAAAACCCCAAGGACCCAGGTCTACCATCCTTACACTTGTGGAATGCTTAAAGGGGCAAGGCCTTAAACTGTAAGTGGATCTAGGACCAAGCCCTCCTGTATTTACGTTTCGAATTCTTTTTATGGTAGCCATGTACACACGAGAACAGAAAACAAACAAAACACAAAAGACAACGGACCCCTAAAGACCCCGACTCGAGATGAGTTAGCAAGAATCAAAGACCAAACCCCTCACACTCGAAGGAGGGGAGCAACTACGGGTTGCTCACCCCCCATCTAGCACCCCCACAACAACCGCTAAGGCATAAGAGGAGGAAGGTATAACTCCAACTCAAAATACCCCCTTAAGCACCCAAATGCAAGTAAACAACCTTTAACTTATCTGAACGTAAGTCGTAATTTCGTCGAACACCTGGCGTGCAACACGTATTAACCCCCAAAATAGATAATTTGAATAGAAACCAAAACTAGAAATCTAATACAGAGGTAATAAAAGGTTAAGATGGTCGGTCAGATGGCTAGTGGTCTGTTAGTTATCTAAATTGATGTTAGAAAAAAAAATCTATATTTTCAACTTCCCACAAGTCATAGTTTATTTAATTTGTATTTTGTATAAGATTTAACATTTTAAAATTAAAGACTAATGGCGTATAATATGCTGATAAAAAATATAAAAAATGGATTGAATTAGTACGAATAATATCAAACGAAAATCTTATACAAACAAACATGGCACTTGTTCAATCATTTTATTCTAGAAAATCAAAAGTTAAAGATTCTAAATCTTTTTATATACTAGCTGAAGGATTATTATTATTATTATTATTATTATTATTATTATTATTATTGTAACAGCAAATAAAAAATGATTCAAAGCATATATCTTTCTCACATGTCAAACTCCATTTTTGGGTATAATAAAATGTTTAAATTAATAAAAGTAGTTTATTTCATGAATGAGTTATATATGTGGGCTTGTTATAATGAGGTTATAGGTTAATGTGATCACATGTCTAGTCATCGAGAAAGTTAAGAGTCCGGTATAATGATATGTGACAACAGAATGGACGAACTTTAACAGAATGAAGGTTGTATGGGTGTTGGTCGAGCTTAAAACCAACTGATCAAACATTTTATGTCTATTCTTTTATTTGTTCTTTAGTTAAAACCAGTACATTCTTATAAATATGATGGTTTAGTTAAATGCTCGTTACTTGATAGTAAACGTGACGCTTTAACGATGATGTATAATAAAAGCCATTAAGCATAAGAGGACTAGAAAATAAATAATAGTGATTTTCAAATTATATCTTTCTCTCACTAAACCATTCTACATTTATTTTCATTTTTAAATATTTCATGAGATTTGCATTATAGTTATCTTGTATGGTTCACCCTTCTATACTTCGGCCCCGTTTGTTTTTTTTAGAGATTTAAGTCTGAATCTGAATACCACATCTGAATGTTAAGAGGTGGTTCAAATGTCTGAAATATGAATCATTAAGAGGTGGAGGCTAGAGACGAACCTCTAGTCGTTGAAGATGGAGCCTAGTCTCCGGGTTAGAAGTTAATGGAGGCCGGAGACAAACGTATATTTTTTTGGGTTAAGAGGTTTTCAGACCCCCTGAAAGCTCTTACTGGTTCAGATGCTATTAAGACGCTGAACCTCTTAATGCCAGAAAAAAACAAATAGCCCCACGTCTGATTACGTCTGACCGAATCAGACGTTTTCCTCTATTCAAAGAAAAGAGGCAAAATCAAACAGGATCTTCCTCTTCGTTTCATTCTTCTTATTCTTCCCCTTTTAATCACCCCTTTCCATAAAAGGTAGATTATAGAAACATACAAATTAGATTTCAAAGTCCATTGAATTAATCAAGTCAAATAAATCAAAGATGGGGCCTTACTCAACTGGTTTTAACTTTTATAGCACCTTGTTTTTTATATTTGTAGTTTTACTTCTTATTTAAAAAAATAAAAATACCACTACTATAATCATTAATAAAATCAATACTTTTGTTTCGTAACAAAATCGGATACACACGTAATATAGTCAAAATACGATAGCGGCGCAGCTTGTTGCGTTTAGTAGGGTAGGGTTTGCTATTTAGCAGATGGTCAGCAGTAACTCCGATCATACTAAGGGGAACATTGTGTTTAGTAGGGTAGGGTTTGCTATTCTGAAGGGGAAAGCGGTGCAGCTTATTGCCCGTCTATCTGCCGTTAGTATGTAATTAACTATGTAATAGTTTGATGATTATTATTAATATTATTATTATTATAGTCAAATTTGGTATATTTCGTTTTTAGTTACCAGGCTTACGTAAGCAACTTTCTGATTTCATGTCTGCCATCATATAAAAGTTGATTAGATCAACTATATTTTTATAGAGAAAATTCTTAAAACAGCCTTTTTAATAAGAGAGAAAATAAGAAATAGCTCGTGAGATTTGAAATTCTCAAAATAGCCTTTCAAATCTCACGTCCACTTTAGTTTGTGAGATTCCTCGTGATTTTTCGTGGACGAATCAAATTCTGCAAAGTGTCTTCCATTCCCACCTACCACACTATTTTCATCCCAAATCTGTCGGAAACGTAACTTTTGGCATCAAATATAACCTGAAAAAAACCAACTGTAACGTGATGTTTCAAGCTGTTTTTATCGGCAACGTGGGTTTATAAGATGGATTTTGAGTTATTTTGAAATTCATCTCCTTAGATGAATTTCATATGAATTTCGTTTTTTTGAAAAAGACAATCATCTTCATCATCTTCATCATATTCATATTCATCACATTTATTAATAATAATCCTACCACCTCCTCCAACCATATAACACCACCTTCTACACCCTCCACCCACCAACACCAACACCAACACCAACACCAACACCAACATCCTTATTATTATCATCATCCATCCAAGACCCCCACCTAGACCCAAACCATACCAACCACCTTCACCCACCAAAACCCTACTACTAAAACTTGTTGATCCGATCATCATATTGGAGTAACCAAGAACCCCAAGAAACGTACCCGAGCTTCCCGCCGTGCACCCACCACCGTTCTCACTACCGACACCACCAACTTCCGCCAGATGGTTCAAGAGTTCACCGGCATCCCCACCGCTCCCTTCACCCGCCGCCTCGACCTCTTCCGACCCAAAATTCGATCTCACCAAATGATGATGGTAATAAGGATGTTGGTGGGTGGAGGGTGTAGAAGGTGGTGTTATATGGTTGGAGGAGGTGGTGGGATTATTATTAATGAATGTGATGAAGATGAATATGAAGAAGAATATGATGAAGATGATGAAGATGAATATGAAGAAGATGATGAAGATGATTGCCTTTTTCAAAAAAAAAAACCGAAATTTATATGAAATTCATCTAAGGAGATGAATTTCTAAATAACTCAAAATCCATCTTATTTGAAAACTCACGTTGCCGATAAAAACAGCTTGAAACATCACGTTACAGTTGTTTTTTTTTCAGGTTATATTTGGTGTCAAAAGTTACGTTTCCGACAGATTTGGGATGAAAAATATCGTGATAAGTGGGAACGGAACACACTTGACAGAATCTGATTCGTCCACGAAAAGTCACGGGGAATCTCACAAACTAACGTGTACGTGAGATTTGAAGGGCTATTTTGGGAATTTCAAATCTCACGGGCTATTTCTTGTTTTCTCTCTCATGAAATGGGCTATTTTGGTAATTTTCTTTATTTTTATATGTAGTCAAAAGCGCCTTGCTACCGTTCAGGCCCTCCGACAACTTTTAGGCGAGATTATGGTCAGATTCTGGCAACCTGCTCTAAAACATACGAAAATAGCATTGATCAACTAGCCTAAACGAGCCTAAATCATGTTTAAAAGCCCCCAAGAAATGTATATTTATGTTATGTGCGTTGCTTATCTTAGGTCATCGCTTTTTAAGCGCCTTACGATTAGGCCCAAGGCTCAACCCTTGCGCCGAGTGTGCCTTGTGCTTTTGATAAATCGTTGAGTGCGACTTGCACTTTTCATAAATTCAATGCGTATTTGATGATGATTATCAATTTATCATTATGTCAATCTCTTTGCATGATCTTCAGGTTATTATTCTGATGATTATCAGTTTATCATATAGTATATATTTGTTTAATGTTATATTTTTGAAAATTCTTTACAACATTTTTAAAAATAATGAATTACAAACTTTTCTAAAGTTTCCAGAACTATTTTTTTAATAAATTTGATTTACAGATTATGTGAGAATTACAAAATTTGTGATTGATAGTTTGATACAATCCTGTTCAGAAAAAAAATATATATATTAATGCAATGGTAGTAAAGGTATTCAAAATGGCAATTGCCAAGGCAGCATTCGCTTTGCCAAAGCAACTACAAGACCTTTAATTAGCACAACAATTAATTATATTAAGCTTTTCATTCAAGTGAAAATATAATATTATTATATTAGTAATCGTTCATATAAACGTTTTCATACCCTCTCACAATATTTTTACATTTCACGTTACTTTTCATTAAAATTATTTGATGTGTCTAATTACACACACATAAATACATTTGTGTGTGTATATATATTATTTTTTTTTTGAAAGACGGTATTTTATATATTAAGAAAAACAGTCCTAGCAAGTAGCAAGAACAAAAAAACATAAAACATTACAAATACAATAGAGGGTTTGTAGGTCCCGTGACTGGATCAAACAACACAACAAACTAAGTACTAGTCGTTCTTGGATCAACCTCACAACTAGTTGGCGGAAACAACAAGTTGGACCGAGATCTCGGATTTTGTATGTGTGTAAGAGAAAACCGAAACTTGGAAGGAGGGTGAGGAGTTGAGAGAGTTTTAGAGTTAGGGAGAACATAGAAAACTTGAATGTGAAAATGCAAGGGTTGTCTTCAAAGGTTGGGTTGTGGAGAAATGGGTTAAGTGACTCTTTATATAGGGTCCCCATTTCTCCAACAATTACATTTTGTTCTTACAAAATAAACGTACTGAGGTACGTAGCACATCGACTTTTAGCGAATATAAAGACATACACAATTCTAAAACTAATATAGAATATTGGCCCTACAATCTCGCTCTAGGATTGATTATGTCCAGGAACCTTCATCAAGTTCCTTGCTTCGTCTTTATTTCTTGAAATCTAGTACTTGTCTTGATCCAAAATCTTGAACGAGATTGGATCTTGACAATTCTTCATTTTCCGATCTTGAAGACTTGAACTTCAATCTTATTTTCTTGGAAGGATCGCAACAGCAAATTTTAGAAACATCAGATGCGGGAGGCTCGACATTTAATTTTAAGTTCCTTTTGTTGACTTTCTTGTGCCGACTTGTTTCTTTGCTTTGTCCTTCGCCTGATATTTAGACACGATCAGTTCATTTTAGGTTCAACCGCCATCTGTCACGTTCTCGTTTTCTTTTAAGTGCTTCAGCATCTACAACTTCAGTCTATGCAGCCCAGGCAACTTGATCTTGATTTACATGTCCATGTACAACTGCACAAAACTTAGAGCGAATAAGATTCGTTCACAGACCCTCTTGAGGGTCAAAGAAGAATTTTCTTTTTCAAAACATGCTCTTGGTTTGAAGTATTTGCAAGATAACTTTGAAATTTTATTTTATCTTAACTTTTCATAAAATATCAATTTCAGTCTTTCAACTTGTAAATGATCTGTTTAAGTCCAAGGTTTCCTACGAACTTTGTATGAACAACCTTGACAACAAAACACATGATTTTGAATAAAACAAAGATTTAACAAAATATGTACAAACACATAAAAACTTAAAATATTTTTGGAATTTTCATATATTATAATATTTCGAATATATATATATATATATACATAATATTTTGAAGTTGAAACATAAAATTAAACAAGAAAAATGAAAAAGATTGGAGTAAAGATGAATTTCATATTATATAACAATAATATTTACATAATTTTCTATTAACTTTAATATTTTTGCGAGAAAGATCACAACATGAAATCACATTGTCTATAGCGTCCTAGATCACACTTCTATTTGGATATTATTATGCCAAAAACCCAGAGTCGATTGTAGATATGTTGGTTCACTTTAAACTTAACAAGTATTTTGATTTCACTGTGATACGTTAAGGTATGAATTAGACATAGTGCTTATGTGGTCCCCTATTAATCCGACATGTTACAAACTCCATCATACCTCGGGCATAGTTTGTGTTCATCAGTATCACCCCGAATTGATTCTGACCCCCTAATGATTGATCAAAACATTTTGAGCTTCATAGACTTTTTGCAAACTTTTCTTTCAAACAATATGTAAAGGTTGAACCATGGACTTACTAGCCTTGTTGACTTATGCCATCATATAAAGTGTTTAGGACTTACTTGTTTGCCCTACGTTACGTGGTTCTAATATACCCCTTTGTTTTTGATAAAATTATCAACATTTTTTGTTGATTTTGAATACTTTTTTAGTATTTTGCAGTTTTTCTGCTTTTTCAGTAATTTTTGATATTTTTCAATATTTGAAGCTAAAGCAAGAAATAATTTTCCTTTGTGACCAATCACTAACGGGCTCGTGTATGACTGACTGTTAGGATTTTTTCCTTCATTAATATGACTTATTTGGAGTCGGCAACCGCTTCATAAGATTGTAACCACTAGCATAGGCAGATATTTAAGTTTATATCACTATGATACTTACTCATTTGTTAAGCCTATCTACACATCAAGCAATGATCTTTTTGGATTTTGATCTACTCTTTTCATGTGCTAGGATCACTTAAGACAATTTTCTATCATTTTCCAAAGGTCGGATTAATTTCTTAAAATTTTCTTATATTGTAATTTTATCCGACTCCCTCTAAACACGAGCTCCCTCTAAACAAGATAAAATCTTATATTTTACTTTTCAAACTTTTTCAGATTTTCTTAATTTAAATAAATAATATAAAATATTTTTGGAAAGTCAAGTGACTCATTTTTTGTTTTTCTTAAAGCAAAGAAAAAATCTTTTTGGTGAGTTGAAGTTAACTTTTTTTCTCCCTCTAAAATTGAGACATATTTGAAAAATATTTACAATTTTATATATAAAGATAGATAGGTTGTTTTAATCAAAATAGAACAATGACTTTAGTGAAAAAGGTCAATAAAGCTGTTGTCAGATTGACTATCCTAAACATGCATTGTCATATCATATAACAAAGTTGAAGAGATTCAAACCGAAGCCCAGTAGTTGACGCGGGATCCATCACTTGAAAGAAGTAGTTGGACTAAATGAGTTTAAGAGACGCTTGACAAGTTGTTGTTGATCCATTTGAACAAGGTTGGCATTGTTGAAGCACAAAGTATGAAACATTTCCCTTTCCTTGAAGTTCTCCCATGTCGCTTATAAAAGACTCGAATCCGTCATCGAATGGTTTAGCATCAAATAGCAAGGGTTCGTCTCCCATCATATGTTGGGTGCAATCACTATCTAATTACCGAATACTCTTGATAGTCCTCCTTGATTGACCCTACACGCACTAAGCGTTTAAATAGACATGGGTTCCCGAGACTTATTTGTCTCGGGAAAAGTCGACCATAAATCGACAAAAAATGATTTTATTTCTAGAAAATAATTTATTTCTTGGCGACTCATCACTTGAAGAACAGCCCTTTAGAATCCAAGCACAAGCTTGTACCTTGGTTTTGAAGATTTTGGACTTTTGTTTTCTAGATTTTAAAACTGTTTTTGGTGAATCCTTAGATTTTTCAATCTTAGGATTCTTTTTGATTTTATCCTTTTTAGATCTCCAAAAAGGTTTTCTTTTGTGTTTTACTTTATTGACTTTGGATCTCACATCCATTTCACTAGCTTCACTATCAGCTTGATCAGTCCTTGAATCTGGGCTACTAAAAGCACCTTTTAGGGACTGACTAAGCCGCTTGAACCAGTGCTTGCAATGTCTTGCAAGGTGAGAAGAATGACCACAAACAAAACAACACTTTCTCCTAGGAGCACTATAGAACTCATCAGAACTATAAAATGCTTGGTGTGGTGGGAAAGATGATCCGTGGAAAGGAACATGATTATAAAACACATTTGATGTTTGACCCCGATCATCAAAAACATTAGTGTAATTTGGATCAACAAAATTTTGTTGATGATGACCATAATAGTTGTTATCAAAACAGTTGAATGATTGAGGATTTTGTGATGGATTAGTTGTTTGAGAAAATGATCTTTTATTTGGTGGCACGTATTTACATGAAGTACTCGGTTGATTATCATTTTCACATACTGTTCTTTTACTTGAATTATCCTCAGTCTCACAACTTGATGATGAACAATTAGTTATGTTCACCTCAACAGGCCTTTCCACCGACCCGATTTCTTTTACACAAACTGCTGAAGAAGATGAACTACTATTAGGACTAACTGAAGGAACAACTGAATCAATAGTCTTGGGAGCAGCAAGAACAAATGTCTTTGATATAGGCACATGACCAATACCATAGACCATTTCTTCCTCAGGAGGAGAGTTAAAATCAAAGTGAGGAAGGCTAGTATCGTTATCATTAAAAGGATGTGGAACTGCAGAACTATCATAGCCTAATCCAGTCTTTATTCTTAACTGCATTTGTGACCAAATTAATTTGTTTAGCTTTTCGGTAGCTAACTCAAAGTTTTCTATGGCAATTTTCTTTTGGGTTAACTCAATTTCTAATTTAACGATTTTAGCATTTAGTTCAATTACATGATTTTCATGATGTTTTGCTAAATTTCTAGCAATTGAAACTTGTTCCCTAAGATCGGCCATATCATTACCATGAGTGTTAATTCTGATAGTGTAAATCTTTGCAACCTTTTTAAGATCATCATTCTGAACTCTAATGCTATCAATTTGTTCAAGAATTTTAGCATTATGGTTTCAATAGTGAATAACTTTATCAATACATTCTTTAGAGCAAAGTTTGTGTACCTCGGGAATGAGCGAGGCAGGTGTAGGAATTCCATCTGAGGAGCTTGACGAGGTGCGTGCTTGACTACTTCCACCTTCAGCACACTCGGAGATGATAAGACTTGCTTGACTGCTTACATCCGCAACACTTGTCTCATCTTTATTTTCTCTACACCAAAA
The DNA here is from genome assembly GCF_021521415.1 of Bidens hawaiensis. NCBI lineage: Eukaryota > Viridiplantae > Streptophyta > Magnoliopsida > Asterales > Asteraceae > Bidens > Bidens hawaiensis. Next base: position 135,653 of record NW_027496939.1, on the reverse strand, counting down.
CTTGATGGTAGAAGTCAACTCTGAGAGTGATAAGGTATCCAGGCTTGTTGTTCTCTTGGCTTGTTGTTCTCCTGTTGGTAATCACATTGGTATTCCATGCGTATGACAGTGAATCCAACAACTTCATGTTGATCTCAGACAACTCAGGGATGATACCGACACTTCTCAATTTAGCAACGAGTGACTCAAATCTGTTGATGAGAGAGGCAACCGATTCTCCTTGAATATGTTTAAACTTGTTGAATTCTTCTTTTAATCTGTCCTTTTGGCATTCCCTCATATTGAGACTCCCTTCAAGCTTAGAACTGAAATACTTTTTTTTTGAAGACTCAGTAAAAATAATAATTTTTTTTTGTCAAAGTCAACGATCAATAAGTCAAAGTCAATGGGTTAAAGTCAACGGTCAACAGGTCAACGCTTTTCTCAAATATCAAACACTCTTGAAACAAAAACTGCTCAAAAACTGAGTCGTATGTGATCTAATGAAAAGTGATCCTTTTGAAAAGTGATCCTTTTGAAAACTGAGCGATTTAGAAAACCGATCGATATTGAAAACTGAGCGATTTTGAAAACTGGGCGATTTTGAAAACTGATGGATTTTGGAAACTGATCGATTTTGGAAACTTATCAATTTTGAAAACTAAGCGATTTTAAAAACTGATCGATTTTGGAAACTGATCGATTTAGAAAACTTATCGATTTTGGAAACTGGTCTATTTTGGAAACTGGTCTATTTTGAAAACTGAGCGATTTGAAAACTGATCGATTTTGAAAACTGATCGATTTAGAAAACTGATCGATTTTGGAAACTGATCGATTTTGAAAACTGAGCAAAAATTTTAAACAAATTTAGTAAGTCACCAACCCACTTTCCTTGTCACCTTTCTCAACCATATCCAAATACATGCAACACACATCTTTTGACACAATCCTTCACATGTAACCATACAAACACATTTTTTTGAGAATCACACACCACAGACACACACTTTAACACATCTTGAACAACTTCTTGAGCATGAACAGCTTATATATCTCAAGAACTTCAAGAACACAAGAACCCAAAACCAATTATTTTCTCCAAAATTCCGTCTTTTCACATACAAGACCAAAATCCAAGGTTGTGACCCAAGATCTACAACTAGTAGAGCCCGAAAGCTCTGATACCAATTGTAGGTCCCGTGACCGGATCAAACAACACAACAAACTAAGTACTAGTCGTTCTTGGATCAACCTCACAATTAGTTGGCGGAAACAACTAGTTGGACCGAGATCTCGGATCTTGTATGTGTGTAAGAGAAAACCGAAACTCGGAAGGAGGGTAAGGAGTTGAGAGAGTTTTAGAGTTAGAGAGAATATAGAATACTTGAATTTGAAAATGCAAGGGTTGTCTTCAAAGGTTGGGTTGTGGAGAAATGGGTTAAGTGACCCTTTATATAGGGTCCCCATTTCTCCAACAATTACATTTTGTTCTTACAAAATAAACGTACTGAGGTACGTATTACATCGACTTTTAGCGAATATAAAGACATACACAATTCTAAAACTAATATAAAATATTGGCCCTACAGGGTTCTTAAGCCACTCGAACCTAGAAATATTACATTTACGATTTCTGCTACTATGCCATAAGAACGGGAAATGTAAAATTATCCCCTTATTTGTTTGTATTGCCACAAATTCATTTCATGTTGGTGCTTAATTGTTTAAGTGGTGATTTTGGAGCGCGGGATTGATGATTCGGAGTGTATTTTGGTTTCCCTTTTAAGCCGGTTTACGTTTTGATAGTTTCAGTTTTAGTTTAGACTTGCTCATCGTGATTTCCATTGTTATTTATGATTTTAATTTGTTTTCTATTGTAACGAGCTGTCAGATCTTTCAATTACTTTAGCTATGAACGATATTGACATTTTACATTTTTTGGTTTAATTACTCATATGGCATCCTAACTATTGAGAAACTTTATTTGTAAATGTTATTTGATGTGGTAAACTAGCTCATTTATGATATTATACACACTTTGAATTCTCTTGTGATCTTGATTGATTAATTTAGTTTCATTATGCTAGGGTTACTTGCTTAGATCAGTTACTTGGTGTTCGTGGTCTAGCTAGCTATAGGATTCGTGTGTGTAGATATATTTTTTAAGTAGTGTCACTTCCCTTGAGACTGAAATATCTGTTACTTTGTGTTCGTGGTCTAGTTAGCTATAGGATTCGTGTGTTTAGATATATTTTTTTAAGTAGTGTCACTTCCCTTGAGACTGAAATGTGATAGGGAATCGGGTTGTCTTGTTTAATTATCGGGTAAGGATAGGGCTGCATGAAAATGTGTTTTTCCTCTTTTGAGTTTGGTTTTTTCTAATTGTGAATCTTAGGGTAGTATAGATAAAGTTACCCCTTTATCCCTAGAGTTGTTAGAACCATTTTTCTATGTCGTTGAGATTGGAAGGAGAGACATCATTATGGTACCTCAATAATTATTTTTCTGGTGAGTTTATTCCGCTTTTTAGATTCGTTCAGATTAGCTAGTGAAACTGAAATGGAATCTAGTTCTTCTGAGTGTTTCTGAGTTAGCTTATCTTTAGATCCCGATCTAATAGGATTAGTTAAATTTTAGAAGTAGTTGAGTTGTCAACAAGGATTCCTAACTTAGGTAGTAATTTCTTCATATTTGTATCTTCTTTAGTTTGTTCATTCTCTTCTTAGTTTTTGTTTAGTTCTATCCCATTTAGCAAATTGTTTTTAGTTTATGATTAAATCATCTTTGAAATGAGGATAGTTGTTTTTTTATATAGGTTTAGTATTACTTTTTTTATCTTGAGGTCTACGGGTACGAATGGTACAATTGTCGTTGTATGAAGTTTAGTTTGGTATTCCATTTCAAATCGAGTTTCTGAATTTAAATTAACCTATTATAATACATATATTTTCACACATTAAGTTTTTGACATTGTTGCTGGGGACCTTTATTTTGTTTGATGAATCCCATTTGAAAGACAATTTGTGAATTTTGTTAGAATTTTTTTTTTACATTTTCACACATCTTTATTCCATAAATTTATTGATAATTAGAAGATTTCCGGGTAATACGTAGTTAACATGCATATTATTTATTATCCAAAAGGTGTTTTAAATATTAACATGTAAACATAAAAACCAAAAAAAGTTCACAAAATGCTACGGTATTTGAAAATCAATAATGAAATAGGGATGAGATTGTTACCATAACTTTATCGAAAATGAGTAAAAAACAAATCGATTATGGGGGTAAGAAACCAATTCATACATTTAGCGAAAAATACTGATACCGACTAATATGAATTGAAACCGAAAACCACAAAAATAAATACTATTACCAACACTTGTACTGATATTGTTTAGTCGATATTGTTTCATTATGGGACCTATACTTGTTTAAAAATCCCCGCTCCCACATGGAGATACTCATTACTCACGACCAAACTTCAATCAACAATTATTAACTCCATCTTACGTGCATGTATCTACCTGATGACCCAACAATATGTCAAGTACAACACAGTCCATTGATATACAACTATTTTAAAATTTTCTTTACGATATTGTTGGAACCTCTTGTTGCACAATACTTTGCACTTGCTTTCCACACGATGTCATGGGCCACAACCATCATAAATACTTGAACCTGATGGTAACCTTCTGATCTCAATAAAGCTCCTCGGAATCAATTGGCGGACGCCCTTATTACCATCCTACCATGATGTCATGGGCCACAACCATCATAAATACTTGAACCTGATGGTGATCTAGACGTCCTCATTAGCATTTACACAACTTAAGTCATAGTAAAGGTACTCAGTCTCACATGGATTGATCCTTAAACCATTGCTCCCTAAAGTTGCTTTCTACTTTCTCTTCTTCACTGCCAACTAAATTTACTCTTGCGACTATTATAATATGGTCAACGTGTAAGAATAAATATAATATATATTTATTTATATTGCTATTATTATCATTTATATAATATTAGATTAAAATATTAATTATACCTTATTATATATTAGTTTGGTAATTGTTGATGGGGCATATTACCTTTAATTAACTAATAAATGTAGGGATGACAACGCCCGAAACCCGACATAAATGGGACGGGTAATACCCTACCCATTAGGGTTTGGGACGGGTTTAAGATTTCTAATATGCCCGATTACCCGATAACATAAACTCATGTACCCGATTATATATCCGATGTACCCAATATAGCGTATTATATTATATACATACTATATTCCAAATATATTATTTGTCGAAACTTATTTATGTCAATTATTTGAGACATTTTATCTTTATGGTAACCATCTTTGTAATCGATTAGTTATATTATGTCAAAACTCGGTAGAAACCCAGCGAGTTTTGAGCCGGGTATACCCGAAGGGTATTTTATCAAAACCCGATAAGAAACCCGATGGGAAAACTCGAAATCCGACGGGTAATTACCTGATTAAAACCCGACGAGTTTGGGACGAACTTTCATAACCGGGTATTGCTTTGGGAATACCTAAACCCGTCCCAAACCCGACTCATTGCCATCCCTAAATAAATGGTACTTTTCCCTTGGGTGTATATAAAGAGAGATAAATATTAACATCGTAACCTAATCTCACACACATACAATTATGTGTGTCTCCTCTCTCCTAAACCGGGTTCCTCTCAAGAACTCTAACACCATCCTTAACTATACATTCTATAGAGGAACTCGATCAAGCTGACAATTATGTCGTCTACATCCTTCTCCAATGCGGTTACTACTCTCCATGCTATAACATGTACGCATATGATTAATGGGTTTATCATATTATCGCCATGAGGAATTTATCAACACAACGAAAAGCAAGCACCACATAACCTTCCCTTGAATCGACTTTGACAAATCATTCAAAATCACTACGAAAAGCATGCATCGCGATCGCTAGTTTCAGCCCTACAATACATATCGTAATAGCTTCGTATATTCCTAGAAACTTCTCAACACCCAATATGAACTTGATATGAGTAAATATTCACATAATCAATCAATCAATCAACAAAACATATGTAATTTAATATTATAATACTTAAAAACATTTAACTTTGTTAATTTAATGGGTGTTAAGTTTGGGCAAAACATAAACCTAAAAAGCAAAGCTGTCTGCTTTATTTATTGTTTACACACGACGCACGCTCGTAATAAAGTAATCATATGATAAATTATTCTTTACCAACACTTGATAGATTAAATAAAGCATAAGCATGCATATGAAAATAAAATGTATTTTATATTACATTTTATACTATATATACACTACGGTGCACTTTGTTATAGACCTATACGTATTGGTTCACGTGGCTACTATTCTATGGTCCATGTATTACTAGTTATTACTGTGTTTTTTATTTTTAAGTTTTTATTTTATTTCCATACTTTATTATAATGTTTTCTAACCTACTTAATTTTTTACTTTCGGTTTTACCTTGTATAATATAAATAGTATATGCTTTTAACCTATTTAACTTTAACTCAATTTGATTTTTATAAGCTTATGCTCATTACCTTGAAACAACCGGAAAAAAAAAAACTTATCATGACTTTATTTGAATTTTGTTGCATGTTTCATGTTTTTTAGTAGGTTCTGATGTTGTAACGAACCTAACCAATATGATCAAATTCATACGAACTCAACAACAAATCAAACATTTTTTGATACCATTCGGTAATGCACACATAGAAATACTTGTTTTTAACTATATTTCAATATAAGTCTTTTAATTTTACAAGTTGAATATTGTGTAAGTCGTCTCGACATAGTCAAACAAATTTAGCACTCTTCAAAAAAAAAAGCGGCGAAGCAGGACTCGACATGCTAGTTAGTTAATATGCAAGTGAAACCAGTGTTTTAAAAACATGTTCAAACCGGTAGGTTGAACCGATTAAAGCGGATTTCGCACAAGAGCCCGGTATTTTGAGTCCGGTATTTTTGAACGATTTGCTAGAACATCGTACCGGCGGTTTTTGTCTAAAATACCGGTTTTTACCGGCAAACCGGTTTTGAACCCCGAGAAATTTTTGATATTTGCGGCCCATATTTTTACAAAATTATTTTCAACCCAACAATTAACATTCAAACGTGTAAACTTTATGACTATATTTTTAAAATTGAGTGCTTTTGCATTATTTTTTTAATATGGATTAACTTTTGGATTATTTTTTGTTATAGGAATCATTTAGTTTTGACTTATTTTGGATTGAAGTTACATTTATTAAAATTATAAGGTAAACTATCGGTTGAACCTCCTAGTATAACCAAGTTTAACTGGTTATACCATTTTTTAATTAATGCGATACAAGTAAAATACTGGTTTTTAAAACATTGAGTGAAACAATTGAAAAAAACACATAAATTAATTGCCAACAACTTCAGAGCCCACTAATACTAAAATAAATTATTTTCTCATTTTCCCTTTTTTTCTAAACCGTGAACTTCTATAAACAAAGGCTAAAGTCGCAAGCATCCTCCATAACCCGGAGGAGAGTTGAAACAAACTAGAAGAAAAACATTTCGACTATACATAGGGTGTCGGGGTATGGAACGTCGAACTCTAGAGTGGTATCGGGACTTCAACTCGGTGGAACAAACTTCAAGAAAGTGAAAGTGGTTCTGTGTGTTTTGAACACCACAATGAAGAGCCCATGTTCACTGTAAATAGCCATCATCGGTCGGACCGTCACTCAATACCATGCGACATGTGTCATTTTTTATGATGAGTCGTGCCATAAGGTGTTGACATGTGACATTCATATTGATTAGTCACTAGCCACATGTCACTTTTTGAGGGTATGAGTTGTTATGTGTTGACATGTGTCCTTTATGTTGCCACCATGTGACATGTGTCTTCTCATAATGATGAGTTATAAGACACGTGTCGCCTCCATATATCTTTAGCTAAATGACTAACTAGTCCCTCAATTTCTTAAATTGACAAAATTGGTATGAATATTTTCGGGATGTCACAGTATATCTGTCTTACAATCCAATAAACCAAGAAGCCTTAAGAGTTGGTAGAGAATTTGTAGATAGTGATAGAACTTGAATTTTTAAAAGAGGCTGAAAATATTAGAAACTAATATTAAGTACTTACATATAAAAATTAATTTTTTTCTACTAAATAAAGACCATAAATCTTAAAAAATAGAAGTAAAAAAAATTAGTTCTTTAATTTGAGTTGGTTTAAACTATCAAATATATTCTGTTGTTCTATCAATCATATTTTTTTCATTTTTTTCTGCTGTCCGTGATCTGTAAATATCTATGTTATCATATATTGTTAAAAGAATTACTTTAATATGAATTTTATTGACCAAAAATATTGAGCTATATTTTAAGGTTATGAGCTCAAAAACTGGCCAGGAGTCGTAACCCCTTTTCACCCATATAGAGTTCCGCCCTTGCTTGTGGATATGGTCTCCATAAAGTCATAAACAACTTTCAGTCTTGCATACTCTTATAAAGCCATTGTCTAGAGTAAAACAACCGAAACAATAGTATTGTTGCACACGGTCTCACAAGTTCAAGATATCACTTATTCTTTTTGTGTTTTATAGTTAAGAAAAAGAAGAATGAGTAGTAGTTTGGTAACGCGGATTAGATTTAACTTTTAGTTATATGGAAAACACACTATTTGGAGGTAGGAAAACCAATTGTTTCATTAACAACAACGGGTACAACACTTAGTAACATGTAAGCTTGAAACTCGTTGGAACCAATCAAGTTAGCAAACAAATGATACAAAACTCGGATGCACAACCGGGTGCACAAGTTTAAGGGTTTTGGTATGATATCCGTGCCCAGTATTCACAAGTTATGAGGTAGGAGTTGAAGTAAAACACAACTGAAGAAGCTTATCATATATGTTGACTACTTATTTATAAATCATTCATATTGATTTTCCTTTTTATATTGATTAAATTGGTTGAAATATTCATAATAGGTTCTTCCTAGTGTGGCACTTTATTTGTTAGTGTGATTGTAAATTTAGAGAATTACAGTTCATATTTATAATTTTTTAATATTTGTTAAAAATGATTGTGAGTGGATTAAAAAGAAAAAAAATGTAATGATAAGTATTATTTAAATTAAATGAATAAAATGTATTGATTTTTAATGTAATTATAGAGATGAAATAGAATATTTACCAAGAAGCAGATTAACATACCCAGCTCACAAATATATGTTTTTTCCATGATTAGATTTAAATATATTTCATAACAACTATTAATCTTCCATGTTTTTAATATCAGAAGACAGGAGGAATATGCTTTATGAAAAAAGGGTATTATTATTTGGTAATCATGATTATCTCAAGTGTTGTGATTCGCTATAAAAATATTAAGTTTTTTTTTAAAAAAAAAATTTAAACCATCATTTAGACCCATGACGGCTAAATAATAACCTGATTATTTATAAATTGGTTGTGGCTCAATGGTAGAGCACTCACTTTACTAGTGAGAGATAGGGGGTTCAAACCTCACTATCACCAATTTATATGGGAGATATGAGGGATGACCCTGGCTTGCCAGGGTTCGAGTCCTGATCTCACCCGGTTTTACCGGCTCCTCGCTGTCGTGCCATTTGGCGGGTGTGGGGGTCGGGTTTTATCCGGTGAATCCCTCAACAGGTGGACCGCTAGAGGCTCCGTCCGTCCGGTCTAGTGGCCGGCTCGGGCTACCTTTAGCCAATGAGGGCCGCGTACGATGTACCCGACGTTACTTAGTTGGTAATTCAAAAAAAAAAATAAATAACCTGATCATTTTCAAAAGAAAACACGTCATAGGTTAGAAAACCCTATTGCATAATATCTAAGAAAACATCATTTAAATTAAAGTCTCTAAGTGTCTTACTTTAACCGGATATCATTAGTGTAAAAATGTTAATTATAATGTTTAAATAAAAGTGGTCAAGAAGTTAAATAAAAAACCAGACTTTGCTATATAATATTTTTATCATCAAATATATTAGCTAAAAGTCCATGTAGTTTGACCCAAAAATTCCCAATTAATTCTAAAGTTTAAATTTTGTTTCTGACACTCGATTTACATTTTTTTTCTGTTATTTTTTCCCTAACTTCAAAGACGAAGGTAGCGTTTGGTATGCTGGAATGGAGGATGGAATGGAATGCCCCATTATGAGGGAATGGAAAATAGTGTGTTTGGTTGACCAAATGAATGGAATGACTCATTACCTAGTCCATTACATTCCCTACAAAATACTTCAATTTCATTCCATCTATATCCCATGTTTTTTTTCCATTCCATTCCCTCATTCACCCTACATCACCTCTACCACCCTCCCACCACCACCACCACCACCCAACATCAACACCTACCACCACCACCAACTACCGCCGCCACTGCCACCAGCCACTACCATCGCCGTCCACCACCGCCACCAACCATCGCCATCGGTGCTAGCCACCCAGCACTGCCAGCCGCTCGCCGCATATATCAATCATCACTCCACCATCACACATGCTGCCCCCCCGTCACCGCTGCCCACCGTCGCCGCCACTGCCACCAATCACCACCATCGGCGTCTACCGCCGCCACCCCACCTTCAACAACCATCGCCATCAATGCCTGCCACCCACCACCTCCAACCGCCCGCCGCATCCATCAATCATCGCCCCACCATCACACCCGCCGCCCACCGTCATCGCTGCCCACCACCACCTCCACTGTTACCGCCACCACCACCTCCATCGTTGCTTACCACCACCACCACTCACTACCATATTAATTTTATTTTTTTCTTACCTACCAACAATACAAAGTAATGATTCATTTCATTCCCATGTGGTAACCAAACATTTCATTGGAATGGTAATAACTCATTCCATTCCTTTGTCCATTTCATTACCACGTCCATTCCATTCCGTCATCCATTCCATTACCTCATACCAACCAGACCCTAAGAGTATCTTAGTCTTTTTAGCTTAGGTAAAATGTAGTAATAATTAATAAATAAATATTTCTAAAATTTAGATATTTTCTTATGTAAAATAAATATTCTCTATACATCCTTTTTAATTAGGGTTTGTCATGTTTACCTTTGCCCTAATGACACAATACCCCCCTTAAGTCTTTTGGCAACTACATGAAAAAAAAAAATAACAAAAATTACATGTATGTCCCCCATTCACTGTATTTTGAGTTATAAATGGACATTGAACATAAGCATGTGTCAAGATATTTTGCTCATAATATTCCTACTTGTTCAAGTAGATGATCAACTACGCATACTCAAGGCACCATACCGCAGATTATTTGACAAAATCAGGATACAAAGGATGCTTATAGATCATGAGATGCACAAGATCCATACTTGGTTTTTTGCTAAAACGTGTAGAATTTTAGTCTGTCGTCTGAAACTTTTAAAAACGGCTACACAAACAAATCCACAAACCAGTGATGATTTTGTGGATAGTGCCAAAGAGAATATGTTCACTTCAAAACACATGAATATGCCAATTTCAAAATTACATTCTAATCCAGTTTGTATTGCTTAGATGAGTTATTTTCCTTAGCTTAATAATGAGCCAGAAAGAACATATTCTCCCATTATCATGTCATTTGATTTTACCACGTGATTCTTATCATTTCCTTAAACATTCATCAATTCTAGATTCTAACAACTAACTATGAGCTTTGTTTTAAATTTATGAAAAATGAAAATTGAAATTTATTAATAATGTCTTTTGAGATAGGCCGATAATAATCTCATCTCATAAAATTGTTGTTATTGGTCCTACCAGTCATATTGTTTTTATTGGACCACTGTTAAAAAAAAACTTTTTGTTTTCTAATTTTAAAATAATGTTTTAGTCTTTTAGGGCTTTTGATCGGAAGAATGATAAATGTCGATTGATGTGAAATTACCTATCTCGAAACGTTGCTTTAAATGGCATGATTTTTGTTAATTGGAAGTTTAAACACCAAACTGAAGCACGGATGTGTCGTAGAGCACCATTTCGAGGTAAGTTTACATCAATTGATTCGTATAATTCTTTCGATCAAAAGCCCTAAAACATCATTTTGAAATCCGAAAAAAACTACGCGGAGTTAAGTTTATTTTAACGGGAGTCCATTGGAAAGAAGTAGTGTAAAAAGTGAGACCAATTTTTCAAAGAAAAAAATATTATCAGTCAATATAAAAGATTTGAGATTAATAAATTCCAAATTTTCCTTTAAATAACTACGAACCTTTAACTGTTTATATAAATAATAATAATTTTGACCTTGATTATGGATGATTCTATTCTGTTTGACCAAACTTACTGTTACTTAAAACAAATGAAGAAAATATTAAAAACAAAATTCGCCCAAAAAGCAAACGACAAATATGATTTGTTGTATATAAATAAATTTTAAAATATAAAAAAGTATATTAACTCGTCTGGTTGTGGGTGTTGAAAGCCATTATGGGCAATATGTTTATTTATTTAGACGAAAAAGGGATAGAGAAAAGCAAATCTAAATAATTGATTTCAATAATTGAACACATATTTTGGGATTTCTACTTTTACGTTTTAACAACCATTTTATTTTGTCTCGTAATTTTTTTTACAAGTACAATAACGAGATATGGATGGTTTTCTTATATTTTTTTAGTTCTATTCATTTTGATGTAAATATATTACAAGTGAAGGTGCACACATCGGTTTATAACTCTAAAACTATTTCAGGTTGGAACCGGTTCCGTTCTTAGTTAAGTAGTCAACTTATATTAGTTAACCGGTTTTCTTGTGCGCATCAAATTAAGAGTATAAAAATTGGTGTAGGAAAAGAGGTCGGGGTGGTCGGTACCAGCCCCCCAGCCCCTATGTCTGTGGTGCTGTTAAAATAAGTCGGATCATTTGTCATTCTTTTAAAGATAAATTTCTTTTTAATTCCCAAAGCTCAAATCGAAGATCGATCTTTGAATGTTTAGAGATTTTATCTGCTGCTAGGCCACCAACCTTATAATGATCAACTTTGATCTCCCTAGCCACTACCGCATATTTCCACTTTAAATTATTTTATTATTAACTTTATTATTGTTAGTACTATTACTATATTTATTAATTAAGCATGTTTTAATTATTGTGCATCTCAAGTGGTGAATATTTTTAATTTAAGAAGTTGTACCCTATGAGTTTCAGTTTATAATATTTATATTTGTCTATCGTTTTTAAATTAGAAATTTGTTCTTTTTAAGTTTTAAAGTTTGTAAAATTAGCTTTTTATTTGACTTATATATATTTAAATTAATTTTGATAATTTTATATTCATTTTAAAGATCATTAACCTACAGTTTTATTAGTGCATTTCAAATTGTTACGTGCATTATTGTTATTAAACTCATTAGTTAACATTAGTCTATTTGTTTTAGTTAATTAGTTGAAAAAAGGTTAGGAATAAAAAAAGACGTTTCATGTGTTTAGGGTTGGGCTTGTTTAAGCTAATGATCGAATGTTGTTTTAGATTCCTAATACACTTCAAGAGCGAAGTGACATAAAGAATTAATGTAACGCTAATGTGAAATAGAGGGTTATGAAGGGAACGGACATATGAGCTTCTTAACTATCGAACAATTTACTCAAACTCCCTCGATTGGATTGGTGGTTTCTTTTTTATTATTGGAAGATGATGTGATAACTTCTTTTTCAATTACTTGTAAATTGAATTTTGAACGAGACATAATTAGGTTAATTTTGGAAGTCAATATGGTGATAGAGAAACACAAAAAGAACCCAACAATGGTTTGGTGGGAATCAAAAGCAACAATCACTATACCATAACTTAGCATATACTACCAACCCCACATTATCCTCTATATTTTTTTTATTTAACTTTGCAATTTATTGTTTATAACATAAATATAATCAATATTCAGATTTATATTTTAACATAACTCTAATTTAAATGGGCATATAAGTATACTAGCTTTAGAGCTAGGGCGATGCACAAGATACTTAAAAGAGGCACAATTAAGCTACAAAAATTTAGTGATTAAATTTAAAAAACAAACCTATATTTTATCAAGTTAAATTGTTTTAAAAGTTCAGTTATATTTTCTATTGAAATATTCATGCAAATACGTGGTTTATTCTCACGCAACTTCATAATCACGAAAAGGATGCATGTAGTAATTTTATAAGTTGAAATTCTAAACGAATAACAATTTATAACAAAACTACATAGTTTTGTTTTGATTTACAATTCCTAAAAAAAAATTATTTTACATTTTTCCCAATCTGTTTCATTTCAATCGATTTAGCAAATTTAGGTTAAATCCATAACTCATAATCTATCATGGCATCAATCTTCCGTCTGCAAGCAAATCATCTTCCTCAATCTCCAATCATAATTTTTAGATTAAAAATCTCCAATTCATTTAAACTACTCTTCAAAAAACAAGTTTCAAGACAAAATAAAATTAATCTTTGGAGCACAAGTTCTGGACATGCTGCTATGAACCCAAACACAAGTTAAGTTCTTGAATAATAGATTTTTTAATTCTTTATTTTTGCAAAAAATATGATTCATATTTGTAAATCGGAACAATACAACTTGAGAAAATGTTTGAGCCAGTGGAGATAAGTGGTCGTGTAACATCCCGAAATTTCAAAGTGATATTAATTATATTACTTACTAATAGAGGGAAAGTTTACTCGGGTTGTCAGGAAACAAATAATAGAGTAGGAGTTGGTATGAGTCGGGCTAGTGTTGGATTAATGGAGACGGGTTAAATGAGAATGGGCCTTAGGTCCATGGGATTTCAGGGATATAAATATCCCCTAAACCCAAAAATATCTTCATTTCCTTACTTTCTACACACACACCATCTACACCGCCGCCGGGCCGAGGAGAGGAACGGGCAGATCCGAGAGAGAGAGCGAGCGATTAGTTGTGTTAACAAGTTAAACGAGATCCAAACAAGCTCAAAAATGTATGATTCTTGATCTTTGAAGTTTAAAGATCCAAGCTTTTTAGTGTATAGACGACCGAAAATGGTCGGGAAGCGTAGTGGGTGATATTGAACCATAGCAAGGGTGTTAAAATCGCTCAAAATGCTGGACAGAAACCGAACAGCGGCTGATCTGGGCAACTTCGCCTGCAACTGGGCAACTTCGCCTTCAAAGAGATGAACTTCGCCTGCAAGCTAAGTTCACCTGATGAACTTCGCCTGCAAGCTAAGTTCGCCTGATGGCAACTTCGCTGTAAAGTTAAGTTCGCCTAACTGGTAACTTCGCCTTAGGCCAAGTTCGCCTGATGACAACTTAGCCTGAAGCTAAGTTCGCCTGATGACAACTTCGCCTAAAGCTAAGTTCGCCTGATGACAACTTCGCCTAAAGCCGAGTTCGATTAGGAAATAAATTAAAAGCGATAAGTAAAAGTAAGCTAATACTAGGCCACCAGATTAGATCAGGCGAGTATTGATACGTGTAACTTGTACAGTCAGCCGAGCTCAGTTAAAGAAGGGATTTACAGCTATCAGAAGAAAGAAGCAGAGTTCAGGTGAGTTTCTAGCCCCATTCCTTGTTATGTTTTCGGGGCTATGTGCATACTCGATGTATTGTTAATACATTTATCCTAAGTGATAAGTGTATGTCATATGTGATATGTGTGATAGATATGAATGATTGTTTGTCGGTACGCGAACGATCTTCGGATATTACGCGTACTGTCAGGTTAAAAATAAAGGTACGAATATTATATATCGTAGATGTATGAATATTTCAAATGAATACTTGTCGGGGCCTGAACGATCTTCGGATATTGCACGTAACGACAAGGGGTATGGTTGTTAAATGAATGAGGTAAAGAATGCCTAGAGTGTTCTTATGTTATAATGTAAGTATGTGTATTTAGGTACACGAATGGCATGTGAGTTCTACGTTCGACATAGTAAGTTAGGATGGCAAATCCCTCTAGCTTCTGTCGGACATAGACTCGGCTGGTGATGGCGTAGTTAAGGACTGCGAGCCTTATACGTGAAGTAGATGATATATGTAAACGTAGATAAGGACTGCGAACCTTATACGTAATGTAGATAGGTGTCAGCATAGGAAAGGACTGTGAACCTTATACGTGCTGATTTTGTAGCATAGGGGAGGACTGCGAACCTCGTACGTGTAACACCCCGACCAAAGGCGGATTATACATCGGGGCGCCACATATTGTTTCATTACTCGTGACACTATTGGGTGTCAATATTTAATGAATTCATTCATTCGCGCACGCGCAAAGTAAACAAGATAACATAAATCATCATAAATCAATATATTATAAATCATAATATTCGAACAGCAAAAACTTGTCTTGATACATTTTAATCTAGGTCCAAAATAAAGAACTTCCTACGTGTCCACAAGCTCCAAAACAGCTACTGCAAACCTGAACATGTGTTAAAATAAACGTCAAACACTTGCGTGTTGGTGAGAAATCAAGTTTAATACAATACATAGATAACCATAAATCTGCGCGCAACACGTGTATGTCTGGTGTTTAACAAGGGTGCAATCAGATTGTGATCAAGCCTAAATAGATCATAGCTCATAGTTCATAGTTCAATCCGTGCTCCCAATTGAGCACAAAAACGAGAAAACATCTGTGCAAGTGTAAACAAAGAAAACCGTAAACGATAGGTCTCCCGTGTTCATCTAATGGATCCATGAAAACTTCGGAATAGGCCGAACAAAGCGGTTAATGATACACACATACAAATAAACAGCCAAGTAAACGTCCTCAACACATGGGATACTGCGCGACTAAAGTTCATAAACAAGTTTGACTCTAAGTTTGTACGAACACATGAACATCCCAAAACGTTAAAAATAAAAAGGGATTAGGTACGAGATTACTCACTTGATAAACGATGCGGTGTAAGATAAAGCAAGAACCAACTTTAAACAAGCACAAGTTAACCTATAAACAAGATTATTGTTTTAATGATTTGTTTTAAGTCTTGATTATAAGTTAGCATAATTAATAAGTAAATTATTATATATAATATATATTACCGGAAAAGCAGGGCAGAACAGGGAGGAATACGGAGGCAAAGAGAGACGGCAGAGGATCAACGGCAGAGAGCAAGGAAGAACAGGAGAGGTTAAGTGCTTGTGTGTGTAGTGTTAGGAAAAATAATACTATTATTTATAGAGAAACCCTAGGGAACACAATCCCTAGAAAAGGGGAAAAGATCTCAAAAAGCAAAAGATTCCAAAAGCAAAAGATATCAAAAGATATGGTAGCAGGGAAAAAGAGAAAAAGCTGACAGGTAACAGTAAAAAGGCATGGGCGGATCAGATAAAGGTACTGGTCAAAGCATGGCAAAAGCAGATCTCCAAAGATAATGGCAGTCACTTTTTCTGCCAACAAATGGGGTTGGTGCGCATGCTGCGCCAAAAGTGGCTTTTCAGACATAAAGCAGATTAGGTCAACAGCACAAAAGATAAGACAACACAAAAGCAAACGGCTAGATTAAACAGAAGAAAACTCAAAGGGTTAAACGCGAGAAGGCTCGAGCGCGAAGGCAGACACAGAAGGTCAAGAGAGCGCGAGCGCGAAGGCAGACAGAACTAACCTTAACGCGTCGCGGAAAGAACTACATTTCTAAGCGCGCCGCGGGAAGAATCACATTTCTTAGCGCGCCGCGGGAGGAACTAAAATTCCTAGCGCGCCGCGGGAAGAACTATAATTCTTCGCGCGTCGAGGGATGAACTACGATTCTTAGCGCGCTGCGAGAACTACAAATCCTTAGCGCGTCGCGGGAAGAACTACCGTTCTTAGCGCGCTGCGAGAAGAATTACAATTCTTAGCGCGCTGCGAGAAGAGTTCGTCTCGCGTAACGCTGAAACAGGTGGTCTTCACGCAGGATTCCTTGTAAGGGTTCTGGCGCGTGGAGCTGCGCAGACAACCTTAGGCGGGAAGGAACAAAGGACAAGCAAAGAGTTAGAAGAAAAAGAGGGAAACAAGGCGTAAGGGCGGGTCGGCGACAAGAGGGAAAAGAAGGCGGAAAGAGAGAAGGAGAGGGACGGGACGGCGGAAAGAAAGAGAGAGAAAGAGGCGGGAAGGAAAATATATTATTATTATTAAAAATAAAGTATAAGTATAAATAAATATTAAATCATAAAAGAAAGAGATCGGGTCAGAGAAACGGGTACCTGGGTCGGGTCGGATCGGGGCAGATGTTACAGTCTCCCCTACTTTAAGAAATTTCGTCCCGAAATTTATCTCGAAGTAGGTTGCGCAGAGAACAGGTGCGGGTACTTGATCTTCATTTGATCTTCCCTTTCCCATGTAAACTCGGCTCCGCGCTTGGACTCCCAGCGAACTTTCACGATAGGGATACGACTGCGCTTGGTTTGCTTTACCTCGCGATCCATAATCTCAACAGGCTTCTCAACGAAATGCATAGTTTCATCAACTTGAACTTCATCAAGTGGGATGTGAAGGTTCTCGTCAGCTAAACACTTCTTGAGATTGGATACATGGAACGTTGGATGCACATTACTGAGCGCGGGCGGCAGGTCAAGTCTGTAGGCAACTTTTCCTACACGCGCGAGAATCTTGAATGGACCAACATAACGAGGAGCAAGCTTACCTTTCTTCCCAAAGCGGACAACACCCTTCCAAGGCGACACTTTGAGGAGAACAGGATCACCAACTTGAAATTCGAGAGGCTTTCGTCTGCGATCTGCGTAACTCTTCTGTCGGCTTCTAGCAGTCAGCAGATGATCACGGATCTTGGCGATTTTATCGGTTGTCTCTTGAACAAGTTCGGGTCCTGTGATTTGAGTTTCACCCACTTCGCTCCAACAAATCGGGGAGCGGCACTTACGACCGTAAAGTGCTTCAAATGGGGCCATACCGATACTGGAATGATAGCTGTTATTATAAGAGAACTCGATCAAAGGCAGGTGCGAATCCCAATTACCTCCAAAATCAAGAACACTAGATCGGAGCATATCCTCAAGTGTTTGAATAGTTCGCTTAGACTGACCGTCAGTCTGAGGATGATATGCCGTACTCATGTCCAAGCGAGTTCCTAGCGCAGATTGGAGAGATTTCCAAAAGCGAGATATAAAACGGCCATCGCGATCGGATATGATGCTCAAAGGAGTACCGTGGCGGCAGACAATTTCCTTGACATAAAGCTGCGCGAGTTGCTCAACACGGTAGTTTTCACGAATGGGCAGAAAGTGAGCAGACTTAGTCAAACGATCCACTATTACCCAAATGCTATCATGTTTGCTTGCTGTCAAAGGTAACTTGGTAATAAAGTCCATCGCTATACCTTCCCATTTCCACGTAGGAATTTCCGGTTGTTCGAGAAAACCAGATGGGCGTTGGTATTCAGCTTTTACTTTAGAACAAGTCAGGCATCTAGCTACGAACACAGCAATATCCTTTTTCATACCGGGCCACCAATAAGTAATGCGCAAATCCTTGTACATCTTATCAGCGCCAGGATGAATAGAATACCGAGATTTGTGCGCTTCACTCAGGATATCAGCGCGAAGATTCTCATCAAAGGGAATCCAGATGCGATTGAGATAGCAGAGAATTCCACTCAGATTAGGCACAAAATGCGCTTCCGCGCCACACGCTAACTCGGCACGAAGGTTACCATTACTGATGGATGCACGCTGCGCGTCACGAATACGCGATTCAAGGTTGCTTTGGATCGGCACGAAGTGAAGCTGGGTGCGCGGCAAGATACAGTTAAGTTGGCAGGGTTTTCGGCTGAGCGCATCGGCTACCACATTAGCCTTACCAGGATGATACCGGATCTCACAATCGTAATCGCTGATGAGTTCGTTCCATCGGCGTTGTCTCATGTTAAGTTCCTTCTGATCAAAGATATGCTGAAGGCTTTTATGGTCAGTGTAGAGGATACACTTAGTACCATAAAGGTAGTGTCTCCAGATCTTCAAGGCAAAAACAACTGCACCAAGTTCGAGGTCGTGAGTTGTATAATTCTTTTCATGAACCTTGAGTTGCCTTGATGCGTAAGCGATAACCTTGCCTCGTTGCATAAGAACACAACCGAGACCTTGGTTGGATGCATCGCAATACACGACAAAATCATCATTACCCTCAGGTAGCGCAAGAACAGGAGCTTCACACAACAAACGCTTGAGCGTTAGAAAGGCTTCTTCTTGCTTCGAGCCCCAAATATATGGTTTACCTTTGTGCGTTAGAGCTGTTAAAGGTAAAGCAATCTTTGAGAAGTTCGAAATAAATCGCCGGTAGTAACCAGCTAAGCCCAAGAAGGAACGGATTTCGGTAGGAGTGGATGGCGTGATCCAGTTCTTGATTGCTTCAATCTTGGATGGGTCGACATGAATACCCATCTTGTTAATAACATGGCCAAGAAACTGTACTTCATCCGACCAAAATTCACACTTGGAGAGCTTGGCAAAGAGCTGCTCGGCTCTAAGCTTTTGCAATACCAATCGGAGATGTTGCTCATGCTCAGCCTTGGTCTTAGAATAAATCAGAACGTCATCGATAAACACAATCACGAATTTATCCAAGAAAGGCCTACACACCCGATTCATTAGATCCATGAAAACGGCGGGTGCGTTGGTTAAACCGAAGGACATGACCAAGAATTCAAAATGGCCATAACGAGTTCGAAAAGCAGTCTTCGGAACATCTTCATCGCGGATGCGCAACTGGTGATAGCCAGAGCGGAGATCAATCTTGGAGAAACAAGAGGCACCTTGGAGTTGATCAAAGAGGTCGTCAATACGCGGTAAGGGATACCGGTTCTTAATAGTGAGTTTGTTCAACTCGCGGTAATCAATACACATGCGAAACGATCCATCTTTCTTTTTAACGAACAACACCGGAGCACCCCAGGGCGAAGAGCTAGGGCGAATGAATCCTTTAGCTGTCAACTCTTGAAGTTGGCTTGCCAATTCTTGCATCTCAGCGGGCGCAAGACGGTAAGGAGATTTAGCTACGGGGGAAGCACCAGGGACAAGATCAATACGGAACTCAACTTCACGAGCGGGAGGGATACCAGGAAGATCATCAGGAAAAACTTCAGGAAAATCACGCACAACAGGGATATCGCGAAGCTTCTTTTCTTCAGCAGGTTTAACCACATGGGCTAAGAATGCAATACACCTTTTCCGCATGAGTCTTTGGGCTTCGGCGCAAGACATAAGCTTAAGACCACTGGAGGGTTTTTCGCCGTAGATATGAAGATCACCATTTTCTCGAGGTATGCGAATCATCTTCTTGGCGCAAATAACTTCGGCGCGATTATGCGAGAGCCAGTCCATACCAATGATAACATCAAAGCTCCCAAGAGGCATGGGGATGAGGTCGATCAGAAAATCGTTTTCGTTAAGGTTAAGCGTGCAATTTTTAATCACAGAGTTAATTAAAATAGTTTCACCATTAGCCAATTCAACTGAAAAATCTTCTTTTAAGTTATCGCGCGGTCGCGCAAGCTTCTGCTCAAAGGCGCGAGAAATAAAACTTCGATCGGCGCCAGTATCAAAAAGTACAGAAGCATAAAATCCGTTAAGCAAAAATGTACCATTAACTACGTCATTATTCGCTTGCGCTTGGTGCGCGGTTATGTTAAAAGCTCGTCCACGCGTCACTTGGTTCGAAATCTGGTTCACCGGATTCGCTTGTGTGATTTGCACTTGTAGTCTTGGGCACGCGTTCCGGAAATGACTGGGATCACCGCAGTTATAGCACGATCTGGGTCGTGAGTTTTGGTAGGTTGGTTGTGGATTCTGCGGGTAGACTGGTGGTGTTGGCGCAATTGGGTTGGCGAGAGGGACTCTACAGTATTCGGCAGAGTGACCAACGCGGCCACATCGGTTACATTGTCGACACGGGGTTTGGGTTGGGTGGTGAAGTCTACAGGTTGGGCAAAAGGGTTGATTTCCTGTGTAAGGTTTCTTAGTTGGCGGGGCAGGGAGTGCTGGATTGGTTAAGGCATAGTTGTGGGCTACAGGAGGTGTTGGGTAAGCTGACAGAGGGTTAGGCGCGTAAACTGGAGGTTGGTAGATGGGTTGCTGGACAATGGGCGGGTTGGTAAGCGCATAGGCCTTGCGCCTGCGCTTGAGGTTGTTACGGTTTGAGGGTTCAGGTTTGGTTTCTGTTGGTTCAGGGACAGTTTTGGTGGGTTTGGTCTTCTCAGCTCCCCGCAGGAACAAGGTTCCTGCTCTGACATGGTTGTCGCTGAGCACAGCGGCCAACTCGATGGCGTCAGAGAGGGTTGCTGGGTTTCTGGCCCATACAGAATCTTGAATTTCCATGGGGAGACCCCCAAGGAATTTCTCTATGGCTCGGCGTGAAGGGGTAACAAGGTGAGGGACCAGTAAGCTTAGCTCGTGGAAGCGCGTCGCGTACTCGCGCGCTTCTCCACTGTATTGCTTCAGGTTCCAAAATTCTTCCTCCAGGCGCTTTACTTCGTTGGGAGGGCAGAATTCTCGCGTCAGAATTTCTTTGAATTCCTCCCAGGGCATGCTAGAAGCAGTTTCTGCGCCACGCGCATGAGCTACTCCATTCCACCATGTAAGCGCTCTAGATTCCAGGACACTGGAAGCATACAGGGTTCGTCTGTCTGAGGGGCATTGGGTGTGGAGGAAAGTGTTTTCTATTTTCTCAAGCCACTGGAGCATCACGGTGGCTCCTTCAAGACCTGTGAACTTTGGAGGGTTACCCGCGTTAAAGGATTTAATGTTGTAACCAGAGGTGTTGGTATTGTTTTGGCTCAAAGCTTGGGCTATTGCGGCGGCCATTTCCTGGGAACGTTGCTGCGAGCGTCTGCGCGCGGATTCTTTCTTCTTGAGATGGCGAGCTGATAGCGGAGGCATTCTATAAAAGTTTTAATTTTAGTTAATATCTTGATTTTAGCGCAAAGTTTTAATCTTATAAAGCTTGGTTTCACGGAGTCAGTTACTGTCCAAAGTTAAAGTAAAATAAATGACCCTAAATGCAGACTTAATAAAGGTAACAAATTCGAATCAAGAATCGACAATTCATGTATCACCATGACTTTCCGAATTCCTAATTTAAAATATACGAGCAAACGAGTATTGGAGATTGACGATTCATGTATCACCATGACTTTTCAATCTTCAATATAAAATATACAAGAAAATGAGTATTGGAGGTTGACAATTCATGTATCACCATGACTTTTTAAGTCTCCAACCTCAGAACATAATCGTAAATGGAAATTGAAAATCAACTATTCATGTATCACCATGACTTTTCGGATTTTCAAATCCAACAAACGAATATGTAAGAAAAATCAATAAAAATCGAAATTCAATTAAAAATCGAAATATCGCGAAATAAAACATAAGATCATATACTGCGCAAGCGCGAGCATATTCATAAATAACGAGTAATTAACAATAAGCGTGCAAACATGAGATTTCTCTCATGCGCGAGAAGGGACTCTTAGGTATTCTAGGCCGTTACGTCTAACCACCTATCCTAAAGTCAACGAGCTCTGATACCAATCTGTAACACCCCGACCAAAGGCGGATTATACATCGGGGCGCCACATATTGTTTCATTACTCGTGACACTATTGGGTGTCAATATTTAATGAATTCATTCATTCGCGCACGCGCAAAGTAAACAAGATAACATAAATCATCATAAATCAATATATTATAAATCATAATATTCGAACAGCAAAAACTTGTCTTGATACATTTTAATCTAGGTCCAAAATAAAGAACTTCCTACGTGTCCACAAGCTCCAAAACAGCTACTGCAAACCTGAACATGTGTTAAAATAAACGTCAAACACTTGCGTGTTGGTGAGAAATCAAGTTTAATACAATACATAGATAACCATAAATCTGCGCGCAACACGTGTATGTCTGGTGTTTAACAAGGGTGCAATCAGATTGTGATCAAGCCTAAATAGATCATAGCTCATAGTTCATAGTTCAATCCGTGCTCCCAATTGAGCACAAAAACGAGAAAACATCTGTGCAAGTGTAAACAAAGAAAACCGTAAACGATAGGTCTCCCGTGTTCATCTAATGGATCCATGAAAACTTCGGAATAGGCCGAACAAAGCGGTTAATGATACACACATACAAATAAACAGCCAAGTAAACGTCCTCAACACATGGGATACTGCGCGACTAAAGTTCATAAACAAGTTTGACTCTAAGTTTGTACGAACACATGAACATCCCAAAACGTTAAAAATAAAAAGGGATTAGGTACGAGATTACTCACTTGATAAACGATGCGGTGTAAGATAAAGCAAGAACCAACTTTAAACAAGCACAAGTTAACCTATAAACAAGATTATTGTTTTAATGATTTGTTTTAAGTCTTGATTATAAGTTAGCATAATTAATAAGTAAATTATTATATATAATATATATTACCGGAAAAGCAGGGCAGAACAGGGAGGAATACGGAGGCAAAGAGAGACGGCAGAGGATCAACGGCAGAGAGCAAGGAAGAACAGGAGAGGTTAAGTGCTTGTGTGTGTAGTGTTAGGAAAAATAATACTATTATTTATAGAGAAACCCTAGGGAACACAATCCCTAGAAAAGGGGAAAAGATCTCAAAAAGCAAAAGATTCCAAAAGCAAAAGATATCAAAAGATATGGTAGCAGGGAAAAAGAGAAAAAGCTGACAGGTAACAGTAAAAAGGCATGGGCGGATCAGATAAAGGTACTGGTCAAAGCATGGCAAAAGCAGATCTCCAAAGATAATGGCAGTCACTTTTTCTGCCAACCAATGGGGTTGGTGCGCATGCTGCGCCAAAAGTGGCTTTTCAGACATAAAGCAGATTAGGTCAACAGCACAAAAGATAAGACAACACAAAAGCAAACGGCTAGATTAAACAGAAGAAAACTCAAAGGGTTAAACGCGAGAAGGCTCGAGCGCGAAGGCAGACACAGAAGGTCAAGAGAGCGCGAGCGCGAAGGCAGACAGAACTAACCTTAACGCGTCGCGGAAAGAACTACATTTCTAAGCGCGCCGCGGGAAGAATCACATTTCTTAGCGCGCCGCGGGAGGAACTAAAATTCCTAGCGCGCCGCGGGAAGAACTATAATTCTTCGCGCGTCGAGGGATGAACTACGATTCTTAGCGCGCTGCGAGAACTACAAATCCTTAGCGCGTCGCGGGAAGAACTACCGTTCTTAGCGCGCTGCGAGAAGAATTACAATTCTTAGCGCGCTGCGAGAAGAGTTCGTCTCGCGTAACGCTGAAACAGGTGGTCTTCACGCAGGATTCCTTGTAAGGGGTCTGGCGCGTGGAGCTGCGCAGACAACCTTAGGCGGGAAGGAACAAAGGACAAGCAAAGAGTTAGAAGAAAAAGAGGGAAACAAGGCGTAAGGGCGGGTCGGCGACAAGAGGGAAAAGAAGGCGGAAAGAGAGAAGGAGAGGGACGGGACGGCGGAAAGAAAGAGAGAGAAAGAGGCGGGAAGGAAAATATATTATTATTATTAAAAATAAAGTATAAGTATAAATAAATATTAAATCATAAAAGAAAGAGATCGGGTCAGAGAAACGGGTACCTGGGTCAGGTCGGATCGGGGCAGATGTTACAGTACGTGCTATGAATTAGGTTGCAACATAGGGAAGGACTGCGAACCTTGTACGTGTTGTGGATGTATTTCAGCATAGGAAAGGACTGTGAACCTTATACGTGCTGATTTTGTAGCATAGGGGAGGACTGCGAACCTCGTACGTGCTATGAATTAGGTTGCAACATAGGGAAGGACTGCGAACCTTGTACGTGTTGTGGATGTATTTCAGCATAGGAAAGGACTGTGAACCTTATACGTGCTGATTTTGTAGCATAGGGGAGGACTGCGAACCTCGTACGTGCTATGAATTAGGTTGCAACATAGGGAAGGACTGCGAACCTTGTACGTGTTGTGGATGTATTTCAGCATAGGAAAGGACTGTGAACCTTATACGTGCTGATTTTGTAGCATAGGGGAGGACTGCGAACCTCGTACGTGCTATGAATTAGGTTGCAACATAGGGAAGGACTGCGAACCTTGTACGTGTTGTGGATGTACTATGGTATAGGGAAGGACCGCGATCCTTGTACGTACCATAAATGGTGAACATAGGTAAGGACTGCGAACCTTGTACGTGTTCACGACCTTGAGTACAGGTATAGACGGTGAACTATGAACGTACTCTCGGTAGACTGAGGTTAGTGATTGTAGATATGTATGTATGTATGGTAGCAAGTATGTATGTAGAACAGAAGGGTAACTAGTGAAGTATGGATATGTATCTACGGATATGTATGTATGTGTATGTATTGTATGGCGTTCGATTAACTAGAACTCACTCAGCGTAGCTGACTTTTAGTATGCACGCAGGTGAGCTGATTATAGAGTTAGCATGAGGATGACACACGGCATGGATTGAACGGCTGGCATCTGAAGAAAGAAGTAAAGATGTTTTAAATATAAAGTTTTGTGTTATGGTATCAAAGAAAAGATTTAATGTTTTGTAACAAATGATTGATGTTTTATATTCCGCGAAAAGTTTTAATAAACTCTGATTTGAAGAACTGTGTTTATGAGTAAATCCGACGCTAAATTAGGGCCACCGGGTTCGGGGCCTTACAAGTTGGTATCGGAGCAAAGTTCGAGAGATTTAAGCATCCTACATGCTTAGAATCGAACAGAGAATGGGATATAAGTAAGAAAGAAAAGAAGATGCCAGTCCAAGAATGCCATGTGTCGCTCAAGTAAGATCAGTAAAGGTAAAGTGTATGATTAAATGATATATGTTAAGGAGAAAGGAAAGATATGTGAACGACAGGGATATGAATAATTGATTGTTTGATTTGACTAACTGCTTAAGTAGAACCAGCACAAATAGAAACATAAAGGGAAGTGTATAGGACACGGAAAGCAACGTGATCAGCTAGTCACAGCTGGCCACTGTTATTACCTGTTAGCCTTGCTATCCTTGTACTAAATAGTTCCTTGAGTGATGATGTTTGTGTTGTCCCCTTTTAGAATACTGATGGCTGGAGCTGGAGAATTTGTGGGAACTGGGGGTCGCACTGGACGTCGTGGCAGGCCTCGTCTTGTCCGGCAACCCTCGGTAGAAGAAGCTTCCCACACCGAAGATGAAGGAAGCGCCGCTGGAGGAGACCAGAACAACAACGAAGAAGTTCAACTTAGCCCTGCAGTTCAAGCAGCCATTGTTCAAGTTGTACTTGCTGCTGTGAAGAACCTGAATCCCGAAGGATCTGCTGGAAGCCGTGAACGAACTGCTGAAGGGGCGGGTGGTGATGGTAGGAAGGATGGGGAAGGAGAAATAGGGGCCTCGAGTGAGGATAAGTATGTGAAAGTCGATTACAGGAGAAGAGGCCAAGGTGGGTGCAACTATAAGTCCTTCAAAGGATGTGACCCGCCAAAGCTGACTGGGTTGGGAGACGCAATCGCTACTCTCCAATGGATAGCCACTATGGACAAGGTTATCCGCATTAGCGAATGCCGTCCCGACCAAGCTGTGGGTTATGCTACTCAGTCATTTGAAGAAGAAGCTATGTATTGGTGGGAAGGTGTGGAGCAGAGAAAGACTAGGGATGAGATCAAGGCGTTGAGATGGGACGATCTGAAGGAGTTGGTGATGAAAAAGTTCTGCGCAGATGCCGAGGTTGAAAGGACGGAGATGAAGTTCCTGAATTTAAAGGCCGGTATGATGACGCATCGTGAGTATACTACTGAATTCAACCGACTATCTAGGTTGGTGCCTGATATGGTTGACACTGAGGTCAAAAGAATCAAATGTTATGTGAGGGGATTGCCATAAAAAGTCCGCATGTTGGTCAGGGCAAATAAACCTGCTACTTTTGACTCTGCTGTTGAACTTGCAGAGGTGGTTTATGCTGACCTGGCTGAGGACGATGTGGTGGTGGGAGAAAAGAAGGAGAAGAAATGGGCTACCTCTGCTAAGCGGTCAGGCGAGATGGTGACAACAACTGATGAGAGGAAGGCCAAGGTTGGGAACAAGGATGCGTGTAAGACGTGTGGGCGAGTGCACCCGGGGGAATGCAGGATTGGGACAGACAGGTGCTATCGGTGCGGAAAGGGTGGGCATTACTCTCGAGACTGCCCTGATCGTCCAAAGTGCTACAAATGCGGAAAAGCTGACCACATGGCTAGGGATTGCAAGGAATCAGGGGCGGGAGGTGCGGAAAGATAAAGATTTGGGGAAACTGCAGAGAGGAACGCTTGATGAAGGAATAATTGTTCATGCAATGGTTTTATTAAGTTGCTTTTGCTTAAGGACTTGTTGTGTGTTAAGGTTTAAAACTTATGGTTATCAATGACGTGTAATATATTGAGTAGGTTATGAATGATTATTATGTTATGATGAAATGTTGTTTTAGACAATAGTGTTGAAAGTACTAATCGAAGCCCTTGGAGGTATGAGATGAGTTGTGGTACATCGAGGGTCTCATGGACAAGCTACCTTAAATAGCTAAAACACATGACCACCATTCGATGACTGCAAAGTCGGAAGTAAGAAGGATAACTCAGAAAGCGAAGGCGATTCAATAAAGCGTGTAAATATAAGAAATTTTCCTTTTATAGGGAATAAGTTAGGTTTCGGGGACGAAACCTCTTTAAGGAGGGAAGACTTGTAACATCCCGAAATTTCAAAGTGATATTAATTATATTACTTACTAATAGAGGGAAAGTTTACTCGGGTTGTCAGGAAACAAATAATAGAGTAGGAGTTGGTATGAGTCGGGCTAGTGTTGGATTAATGGAGACGGGTTAAATGAGAATGGGCCTTAGGTCCATGGGATTTCAGGGATATAAATATCCCCTAAACCCAAAAATATCTTCATTTCCTTACTTTCTACAAACACACCATCTACACCGCCGCCGGGCCGAGGAGAGGAACGGGCAGATCCGAGAGAGAGAGAGTGTTAACAAGTTAAACGAGATCCAAACAAGCTCAAAAAGGTATGATTCTTGATCTTTGAAGTTTAAAGATCCAAGCTTTTTAGTGTATAAACGACCGAAAATGGTCGGGAAGCGTAGTGGGTGATATTGAACCATAGCAAGGGTGTTAAAATCGCTCAAAATGCTGGACAGAAACCGAACAGCGGCTGATCTGGGCAACTTCGCCTGCAACTGGGCAACTTCGTCTTCAAAGAGATGAACTTCGCCTGCAAGCTAAGTTCACCTGATGAACTTCGCCTGCAAGCTAAGTTCGCCTGATGGCAACTTCGCTGTAAAGTTAAGTTCGCCTAACTGGTAACTTCGCCTTAGGCCAAGTTCGCCTGATGACAACTTCGCCTGAAGCTAAGTTCGCCTGATGACAACTTCGCCTAAAGCTAAGTTCGCCTGATGACAACTTCGCCTAAAGCCGAGTTCGATTAGGAAATAAATTAAAAGCGATAAGTAAAAGTAAGCTAATACTAGGCCACCAGATTAGATCAGGCGAGTATTGATACGTGTAACTTGTACAGTCAGCCGAGCTCAGTTAAAGAAGGGATTTACAGCTATCAGAAGAAAGAAGCAGAGTTCAGGTGAGTTTCTAGCCCCATTCCTTGTTATGTTTTCGGGGCTGTGTGCATACTCGATGTGTTGTTAATACATTTATCCTAAGTGATAAGTGTATGTCATATGTGATATGTGTGATAGATATGAATGATTGTTTGTCGGTACGCGAACGATCTTCGGATATTGCGTACTGTCATGTTAAAAATAAAGGTACGAATATTATATATCGTAGATGTATGACAATTTCAAATGAATACTTGTCGGGGCGTGAACGATCTTCGGATATTGCACGTAACGACAAGGGGTATGGTTGTTAAATGAATGAGGTAAAGAATGCCTAGAGTGTTCTTATGTTATAATGTAAGTATGTGTATTTAGGTACACGAATGGCATGTGAGTTCTACGTTCGACATAGTAAGTTAGGATGGCAAATCCCTCTAGCTTCTGTCGGACATAGACTCGGCTGGTGATGGCGTAGTTAAGGACTGCGAGCCTTATACGTGAAGTAGATGATATATGTAAACGTAGATAAGAACTGCGAACCTTATACGTAATGTGGATAGGTGTCAGCATAGGAAAGGACTGTGAACCTTATACGTGCTGATTTTGTAGCATAGGGGAGGACTGCGAACCTCGTACGTGCTATGAATTAGGTTGCAACATAGGGAAGGACTGCGAACCTTGTACGTGTTGTGGATGTATTTCAGCATAGGAAAGGACTGTGAACCTTATACGTGCTGATTTTGTAGCATAGGGGAGGACTGCGAACCTCGTACGTGCTATGAATTAGGTTGCAACATAGGGAAGGACTGCGAACCTTGTACGTGTTGTGGATGTATTTCAGCATAGGAAAGGACTGTGAACCTTATACGTGCTGATTTTGTAGCATAGGGGAGGACTGCGAACCTCGTACGTGCTATGAATTAGGTTGCAACATAGGGAAGGACTGCGAACCTTGTACGTGTTGTGGATGTATTTCAGCATAGGA
Organism: Bidens hawaiensis; assembly: GCF_021521415.1. Classification (NCBI taxonomy): domain Eukaryota; kingdom Viridiplantae; phylum Streptophyta; class Magnoliopsida; order Asterales; family Asteraceae; genus Bidens; species Bidens hawaiensis. Next base: position 106,094 of record NW_027496939.1, on the reverse strand, counting down.
AAGGACTGTGAACCTTATACGTGCTGATTTTGTAGCATAGGGGAGGACTGCGAACCTCGTACGTGCTATGAATTAGGTTGCAACATAGGGAAGGACTGCGAACCTTGTACGTGTTGTGGATGTACTATGGTATAGGGAAGGACCGCGATCCTTGTACGTACCATAAATGGTGAACATAGGTAAGGACTGCGAACCTTGTACGTGTTCACGACCTTGAGTACAGGTATAGACGGTGAACTATGAACGTACTCTCGGTAGACTGAGGTTAGTGATTGTAGATATGTATGTATGTATGGTAGCAAGTATGTATGTAGAACAGAAGGGTAACTAGTGAAGTATGGATATGTATCTACGGATATGTATGTATGTGTATGTATTGTATGGCGTTCGATTAACTAGAACTCACTCAGCGTAGCTGACTTTTAGTATGCACGCAGGTGAGCTGATTATAGAGTTAGCATGAGGATGACACACGGCATGGATTGAACGGCTGGCATCTGAAGAAAGAAGTAAAGATGTTTTAAATATAAAGTTTTGTGTTATGGTATCAAAGAAAAGATTTAATGTTTTGTAACAAATGATTGATGTTTTATATTCCGCGAAAAGTTTTAATAAACTCTGATTTGAAGAACTGTGTTTATGAGTAAATCCGACGCTAAATTAGGGCCACCGGGTTCGGGGCCTTACAGGTCGTTGACACATCAAGGAGAAGTATCATTAATTACAATAGTAAGACATCTTTGAATAAAATGGGCTTAGGAACATTTGATATGAGAAATTGTGATTAAAGATTGTGAATATGAGTTGCCTGAGATTTGAAAAAATAATAATTGATGATCTTAAATGAAGAATGAGGGATTTATTCTTTAAATTTTTAATGGACAGGAAACTGAAATTAGGAATAAAGTCATCTATTTTAGGAAATTGTTAATCAAAACTACGTAGTTTTGATGGTTTCACATGTAAGCTTGGATGCTTAACAGCCCCATATTCACTTTCCCCAATTTATATACACTTTTGAGTAAAATAGATGAATATGGTAAAATTCAATTGAAGATATTTATAGATCTAAGATGATAAAGACAAGAAGAAATTATAAATGAATAACAGTTTTATTCTCACATATTCATTTAACATCCATAGAGTTTTCATATCTTTCTTTTGAAACTATTATACAAAAGCGTGTTTTATTCATGCTAATTTTTTATATTATATTTTTTTATGTCATTCATAATGAAACATCTTATCTTCTTTTGTTATAAATTGTTATTCGTTTAGAATTTCAACTTATAAAATTACTACATGCATCCTTTTTGTGATTATGAAGAAGTTGCGTGAGAATAAACCACGTATTTGCATGAATATTTCAATAGAAAATATAACTGAACTTTTAAAACAATTTAACTTGATAAAATATAGGTTTGTTTTTTAAATTTAATCACTAAATTTTTGTAGCTTAATTGTGCCTCTTTTAAGTATCTTGTGCATCGCCCTAGCTCTAAAGCTAGTATACTTATATGCCCATTTAAATTAGAGTTATGTTAAAAAATAAATCTGAATATTGATTATATTTATGTTATAAACAATAAATTGCAAAGTTAAATAAAAAAAATATAGAGGATAATGTGGGGTTGGTAGTTTATGCTAAGTTATGGTATAGTGATTGTTGCTTTTGATTCCCACCAAACCATTGTTGGGTTCTTTTTGTGTTTCTCTATCACCATATTGACTTCCAAAATTAACTTAATTATGTCTCGTTCAAAATTCATTTATTTTAGGAAATTGTTTATTAAAACTACGTAGTTTTGATGGTTTCACATATAGGATTGATTTCTTTTGAGAACCGCTTTGAGCTTTAAGACATTATGGAATGTTTGACCAATAAAATTCAAAAGTTTAAAATTTAAAACTGAAAATCCTTTTAAAAATAATAAGTTTCAATCGTATTAATGTTACATTATGAAATGTTTGACCATTGATTTATAAAATATACATTTGAGTTACACTTTAAAGTTTTAAAGTTTATAAAATATTAAAATGGCATAAAACTTTGAGGACTATGGTTATAAAATGGTGACACAAAATAAACATAACTAAATGTAATTATGATAATAAAACACACACACACACATACACACACACACACACACACACACACATATATATATATATATATATATATATACACTTATGAATGATAAAAATAGCACTAATGAAAACATACAAACCTTATTTCAATATACATCATTGGATAAATTAACCTTACAATATTCCAAGGCATGCCAAAATGCATTTCGAGTTAGATTTAGATTTAGTGACGATATAAATCATTAATTTCATAACAATATGTAAGGGAAATTTAATATCACAAAACATACTTGTATACATTTAATTAAATGGTGACCAAATTTTGATTTTTTTGGTTGAAATGTTGACGAAATTTGAATACCTATATTAAAAAAACAATCAACTTCTCCGGCAATATGCAGTCATTTCGATGGTATAAATCCATAAAAATTATACACGGCTTTGTTTTGGATAAAAATCTGTTAAGGATCAAGTATCCAAATCTGTTAAGTGAGGTAAGGTGCTAACTTGATAATGACAAGTGTGTAATCGGAATATTAGTGAACACAAAGGTTTGATCACGAGGGAAAAAACCCTTAACCAAGATAGTCTTACTTCGTTAAAAACTTATCAAGGTAATCTTTGGTAAAATAACTCCGGTCAAGGATTAATAAGAAAATCTTTGGTCGGGTTACTTTAGTCAATGATCAACAAGGTAATCTTTAGTCGACGAGTATATGATTATCGTGATCTCCGGCACAAAAATCCCCCGGACGGTGAAAACTATCACCGTCGATTATATTAATAAAAAAAAGGTGGTTACAAATGTGGTGGAGTGCATGATCGAGATTACAAAGTATGCTAGTGTAGAGAGAATGCTTGTTTCAGCTCTAGTGTGTGCAATATTACATGTGTTATTTCTACTCGATCATAGATCGTTTAAATAAGATAATAACATTAACAATATCTCCTAATTAACCGGAAGTCCTCCACTTAGCCGCTCCACGATCTTTGACCACATGCCAATAGTCATCCAGCAACGATATAAGCGGTAGACCAAGTCTAAATACCTTTGTTGTTATTAAACATCAATCTTCTAGAGAATTCGTCCATAATCAGCTGTGTTGAAGTAGTATCCTGGATCCATGCTCCAGCTAGAAGTTGCTATATGAAGATAGTTGATACAAACCTGTCTAACACATCACCATACTAAACGCAATCATTAGTAAACAAATAATACCCAAGATCGTTGGTCCTTTATATCCTGATACATATTTCAAGTATAACCTATCCATAAGACAGTTAATGATAAAGGATCCTCAGTATAAAATTCATGGCCTAACAATTGCCCCAAAATGGCGGGTGACAGTGGAATACAGCTGTCATTTTGAAATTCAAAATCCTTGTGAAAACTGATAGATGGGACGGTTTTGCCAGAATATTTACCTTTTAACCCCCGAGGTTAATTATAATCATCTATATATGCCGCCCTATATCTTTGATTATATACACGCCTTCATCCAACGCATCAGGTATCGTTCTTACCTTTCTCTCTTATTTTATTAACCATGTATGCTGCTTCATCTTCTTCTTCTCCGCCCCCCTCTAAATCTTCTGAGCAAACTTCCGATGGCTTCGAGCTAACCGAAATGGAACCACAATGTCTGCTTGCTAACCCATCTACTGAAATCTGTAAGCTTACGAATCCCGAGGTCGATGACTTTCGTACACTGTTTCCACCGAAACCCTCTTTCGACCCTATGAATCCAGCGTTAGATGTGATGTTTACTCCAAGGTTTGGGTTTGCTTCCCGGCGACTCCCTTTCTTATCGGCTATAAATACCCCTTTCCACCTTTTACCCAGAGTTTTTTCGATTCTACCGGCATATCTTACATACAAGCTATGCCGATGATTTGGAGGGTTCTTAGCACTATCGAAAGAATCATCGAGGAGGAAAAAATCGATTTTGGCCTTCCGGAGTTGTAATATTTGTATACCCTTACTACCTTCGGTTCTGCTCGTTTCATTTTCAAACCAAGCCCTGACAGCTACATCCGATCTCTAAAGCCACGATAAATGATTCCATGTGGAAGAATCAGTTCTTCTTCGTAAAACGTGATTCAATACCAGGGGGACTGATCTTCCTTCAACGTGGATCATGAAGGGTAGGATCCCGGATCCTTAAGAAGTAGCAGGATCCATTATTCTTCAATCTTTACTCTTATGCTGTTTTTGTTGTCTGCAGTTGAGAACTTCGCCTCATTGAGCAAATTACCTGGAACAGAAGAGAAAGAAAAACGGTTCTTGGAGCTGGATACCGCGGTTAGAACTTTTCAAGCTCGATTTGTCGAAGGTTTTTGTGATATCTCCTCAAGTTCAAGCATGTCACGTAAGTTAATAATTTTTAAAAGTATTTAGAATAAAGTAGAAGACTTATCTGTCAATTTTTCTTCCATAGGCACCAAGAAATCAGGAAAGTCTGCTCTCAAGTTCTCCCTGGATGATATCGACTGTATGGTCACCTCTCCTGCTGTCAAGAAGGAAGCTTCCAAGGCTGGAACTAGCTCTGAACCCAAGACTGCCACGACCAGGGCCAAATCAGCAGCTTCCAAGAGGAAAAGATCCTCTGATCCTGAGACCCATTGTGACATTGCCTGCTCTGTAAGTATACTGTATTCTTCCAACATTTTAGGATCCAATATTGTTCCGATTCTGATATGAAACTTGATGATAGGCTGTGACCGCTGTGAGGGATTATTATGAAAAGATTATCCATCAGATGAGCGAGAAAATGTCAGGCTTAGGAAAAGCTATGGTTGCTAAGGATAAAGTTATGACCCAGCTTTCCAAGGAGAAGAAGCAATTGGAGGATCGCTATCCTTAGCCGAAGCCCAACGTCAAGAGGCAGTGGAGCAGGCAACTGATGAAGCCAAGGTGTGGGCTGCTAGGTCGATATTCCAGGCACGGATCAAGATGGCGACTGAGGCCGGTGATCCTGCTTTTGACAAGTCGGCCTGGGATGTGGAGAAATGGAAGGCTGCTCTTGATGACCTTGGTGATGAGGATGACGAGGAAATGGTTGAGAACACCGAGGCTGGGACCAGTGGCGTTAAGGATGCAGTTGAAGCTGGCAAGGAAGGAGGTGATGCTGCGGTTGGAGATGTAGCTTAAGTGGGCAGTGAATGATATTAAAGACAAGGCCCGAGCCCACTTTTTTATTTTGCTTTTCATGGTGTTTTTAGAGACAATTTCCATGGTTTGTAATAAACAATAGTATTTAGGATAAATGATCCATGATCCTTAAGACAATTAGCGGGGGTGACAAAGGTGGAGGGATCCTCTGTTTGTGGGGATGAAGCCTTTGTTGCCCGTGTTTTTTAATTTCCCTGCACTTTATGAACAATTAGTAACTTTCACTTAACCCGGATGGATGGTCCATCTTTTCGTATGGTGAAGTCCGGGTTAGGAATTTTGGATAAGTCCTAGGGGCTTATTTTAATTAATATATAAATCTTTTGACTTTTTACTTGTTATTTATTTTCAAAATTTTTATTAGATATAATCTTAACATTGTTGATAGTTTTGCAAAATAATCTTAAGTAAAAGATTTTTAGGATAAAAGATCCTTATTACGATTGCTTAGGATAGAATATCCTTAAAAGTTGATAAAAGTTTTTAGGATAGAGTATCCTTAAAATAAGGTAAAAGTTTTTAGGATAAAGTATCCTTAAAATAGGGTAAAATATCTTTAGTAGTAAAACAGGTTTAAGGGAATAACCTTCTTGATTGAAATATTCAAAATTATTGCAACAAATATGATACATAAATTAATAGAGATCATACCAGAGGGTCTAGATAGACCTAAGTTACCAGAAGATCCTTGAAGGAATAGCTTTAGGATCCGGGATCCTTAGATTCTTGATCTTCACAAAGAACTTAGTAAGCCTGTTGCAAATAATTCATAAGATTAACTGGGATCAAACCCATTAAGCTGGGGACAAGCCCAAATAATATACCGGGGACAAGCCCGTGCAACTGGGGACAAGCCCATGTAATCTGGGGACAAGCCCGTGTAATCTGGGGACAAGCACGTGTAATCTGGGGACAAACCCGTGTAATCTGGTGTTAAACTGGGGATAAGCCCAAATACTGGGGACAAGCCCAAACTGGGGACTGGCCCAAAGATATGGATGTTAACTGGCGACATGGCCCTTGAGAAGAGGTGAAAACCCCTTAAACCTTAGGAAATGGTACGTCTACCATTATTCGTAGGATCCTCCATATAGCCGGAGACAACGAAATTGTCAGCCACTAAGCGTGTACTGGTCCCGCTGCCCCGAACTATACGTCGGATAGCGTGCGCAACTGGCGATCGTGAGAAAGGTGAAAACCTTTAAACCTTAGGGGATATGACCATTGGGGGTCATACCCAATCGTGAGCAAGGCCAAGGGAAATAGTAAAGTACCTTATATGTAAAGGAGAGGTGGCCAACCTCTTAGACATTGAACCTCTTATTGAAATCTGCATTGTTACTTAAAACTTGGAAAAGATAAATGTTAAGAATATATTATCCTTAGAATAACAAGAATATAAAATGGATAAGTAATCAGATAGATATTACCGATTTTAGGATCCTTGATCCTTTAAGGATAATATATCCTCTCAGGATACTGGATCCTGATTAGAAAAAGTATTTCTTTAGGTGGATAGCATTCCATGCTCTTGGTAGTCTATTGTCTTCCATTGTGAGCAAATGATATGCCCCCTTTCCTGCTTCCGACTCAATCTGATAAGGTCTTTCCCATTTGGGCGCTAGCTTCCCATCAGCTGGATTTGTTGTGTTTTGGAAGGCTTTCCTTAACACCAAATCTCCTTCTTGAAATCTTCTGATTCTGATATTTTTGTTGTATGCCCCAGCTACCCTTTGTTGATAAGCTTCCATTCTGATCTTTTCTAGGTCTCTGAGTTTTTCTATAGTATCCAAGTCTTCAAGAAGGATTTCCTCATTGGCTTGAGGATCACGGATGCTCGTTCTCGCAGTAGAACCACCAATTCTGTGGGAATTACTGCTTCGGACTCAAACACCAATGAAAAGGGTGTTTCACCTGTTGCATTCTTTGGAGTTGTTCTGTCTGCCCAAAGAACATAAGGAAGTTCTTCAGCCCATTTTCTCTTCTTGGATCCTAGCTTCTTCTTCAGATTGTTGATGATTATTTTGTTGCTAGACTCTGCTTGACCATTAGCTTGAGGATGAACCGGAGTTGAAGTAATCATTTTGATGCCCCAACTGTCACAAAAGTTAGTGGTTCTATTCCCGATAAATTGGGAACCATTGTCACAAACAATTTCATCAGGAATACCAAATCTAGTTATAATATTTCGTTTAATAAAAGATATTACTTCCCTTTCTCGGACTTGTACAAATGCTTCTGCCTCAATCCATTTGGAGAAGTAGTCAGTCATAGCAAGCATAAAGACTTTTCCACAGGGTGCTTTTGGTAGCTTGCCTACAATATCCATACCTCATTTCATGAAAGGCCATGAGGAGGATATAAAGGCTCCGCTGGCTGATGAAGGATGTTTGCATGTCTTTGACAAGCATCACATTTCCTTGAATACTCCACTGCATCCTTCTTCATTGTTGGCCAGAAGTATCCACTTCTAAGTATCCTAGAAAATAGTGCTCTTCCACCTGTGTGGTTGCCGCAGTCTCCTTCATGAAAATCCTTGAGTACTTCTTTGATCTCAGGATCCTCGATGCACGTCAAGTATGGACCTTCAAGAGATTTTCTATATCGCATATCATCTAATAAAATGTACTGTGATACCTTGAGTTTGAAGGATCTGGGATTCTCTGTTGTTGGAATTTCTCCTGTTTGTATGTACTTTTTGATCGGGAGGATCCAGGATCCTTGATTGTCCAAGGATAATGGATCCCAAAGCACAATCTGCTTATCATTTGTTATTTCCCCAACTTCTTGCTCTCCTATTGCTGGCGAGAGTATGTGAATAATTGGGATCTTGGTATTTTCTGGTATTTTTAGGGATGAGGATAAATTTGCCAAAGCGTCTGCCCCGGCATTTTCTTCTCTTGGTACCTGTACTATACTAAACACTTCGAAGGATTTTGCTAATTCCTTCACAATTTCTAAATATTTGATCATATTTTCACCTTTTACGGTATAAGAACTGTTAAAGTGGTTAGTAATGAATAAAGAATCCATATAAACTTGAAGATACCTGATCCTCATATTTTTGGCTAAGAGTAAACCTGCTATAAGTGCTTCGTATTATGCTTCATTGTTGGTAGCTTGGAATGCACATGCAATGGACTGGGGTATTATGTCCCCCTGTGGTGATTTCAGTAGTATGCCCAATCTTGTTCCTCTTACCTTGGATGCTCCATCTGTGAAGAGGATCCAAGGATCCTTGATCTTTTCCAGTTGTTGGACCTCCAAGTCAGCTTCTTTTTGTAGATCACTAGTGAAATCAGCCACAAAGTCCGCCAGTGCTTGAGACTTGATTGCTGCTCTCGGCTCGTACTGGATATCATATGCACTTAACTTCACTGCCCATTTGGCCATTCTTCCTGATAACTCTGGTTTTCTAAGAACATTCTTCACAGGATAATTAGTTCTCAAAATAATAGGATGAGTTTCAAAATAATGTCTCAATTTAGTAGAATCCATAATTAAAGCAAAAATTAATTTTTCAAGATGAGAGTACCTGGCTTCTGCATCTAACAGACTCTTACTTACATAATACACGGGGTGTTGTTCACCTTCATGATCCTTAACGAGAACAACACTTACTGCATTACCTGAAACTGCTAAGTATAAATACAAGGATTCTCCATCCACAGGCTTCATTAAGGATGGTGCTGAGGATAAGTAGTCCTTCAACGACTTGAGTGCTGCCTCATGTTTTTCTGTCCATTCAAACTTCTTACTCTTTCTAAGAATATCGTAGAAGTCTTTACATTTCTCGGAGGATCTTGAGATGAATCGGTTGAGAGCGGCTATTCATCCTATGAGCCTTTGAACATCCTTTGTAATTGTAGGAACACCTTTATTTCAGGATCCTCAGAGTCCAATGATACTTCTTTAAGGTCTTTCTCCCGAGCTTCCATCACGTCCCTAGGATGTTGCTGTAGTTGCTATGCTATGGTCGGCTTGGCTGTTGGCTTCATTGATGATGAATAATAATTCTTGGCCTCCGCTTGGTCACCTACTATCTTTACAACTCCCCAAGGAGTAGGTAACTTAATGCACTGGTGGTAAGTTGAGGCTACAACCTTTATTCCATGGAGCCACAGCCTATCTAAAATAACCCTGCAACAGGAAAGGTTATCTATAACACAAAACTTCTGGTATGAATTTGGAGGGTTCTTAGCACTATCGAAAGAATCATCGAGGAGGAAAAAATCGATTTTGGCCTTCCGGAGTTGTAATATTTGTATACCCTTACTACCTTCGGTTCTGCTCGTTTCATTTTCAAACCAAGCCCTGACAGCTACATCCGATCTCTAAAGCCACGATAAATGATTCCATGTGGAAGAATCAGTTCTTCTTCGTAAAACGTGATTCAATACCAGGGGGACTGATCTTCCTTCAACGTGGATCATGAAGGGTAGGATCCCGGATCCTTAAGAAGTAGCAGGATCCATTATTCTTCAATCTTTACTCTTATGCTGTTTTTGTTGTCTGCAGTTGAGAACTTCGCCTCATTGAGCAAATTACCTGGAACAGAAGAGAAAGAAAAACGGTTCTTGGAGCTGGATACCGCGGTTAGAACTTTTCAAGCTCGATTTGTCGAAGGTTTTTGTGATATCTCCTCAAGTTCAAGCATGTCACGTAAGTTAATAATTTTTAAAAGTATTTAGAATAAAGTAGAAGACTTATCTGTCAATTTTTCTTCCATAGGCACCAAGAAATCAGGAAAGTCTGCTCTCAAGTTCTCCCTGGATGATATCGACTGTATGGTCACCTCTCCTGCTGTCAAGAAGGAAGCTTCCAAGGCTGGAACTAGCTCTGAACCCAAGACTGCCACGACCAGGGCCAAATCAGCAGCTTCCAAGAGGAAAAGATCCTCTGATCCTGAGACCCATTGTGACATTGCCTGCTCTGTAAGTATACTGTATTCTTCCAACATTTTAGGATCCAATATTGTTCCGATTCTGATATGAAACTTGATGATAGGCTGTGACCGCTGTGAGGGATTATTATGAAAAGATTATCCATCAGATGAGCGAGAAAATGTCAGGCTTAGGAAAAGCTATGGTTGCTAAGGATAAAGTTATGACCCAGCTTTCCAAGGAGAAGAAGCAATTGGAGGATCGCTATCCTTAGCCGAAGCCCAACGTCAAGAGGCAGTGGAGCAGGAAACTGATGAAGCCAAGGTGTGGGCTGCTAGGTCGATATTCCAGGCACGGATCAAGATGGCGACTGAGGCCGGTGATCCTGCTTTTGACAAGTCGGCCTGGGATGTGGAGAAATGGAAGGCTGCTCTTGATGACCTTGGTGATGAGGATGACGAGGAAATGGTTGAGAACACCGAGGCTGGGACCAGTGGCGTTAAGGATGCAGTTGAAGCTGGCAAGGAAGGAGGTGATGCTGCGGTTGGAGATGTAGCTTAAGTGGGCAGTGAATGATATTAAAGACAAGGCCCGAGCCCACTTTTTTATTTTGCTTTTCATGGTGTTTTTAGAGACAATTTCCATGGTTTGTAATAAACAATAGTATTTAGGATAAATGATCCATGATCCTTAAGACAATTAGCGGGGGTGACAAAGGTGGAGGGATCCTCTGTTTGTGGGGATGAAGCCTTTGTTGCCCGTGTTTTTTAATTTCCCTGCACTTTATGAACAATTAGTAACTTTCACTTAACCCGGATGGATGGTCCATCTTTTCGTATGGTGAAGTCCGGGTTAGGAATTTTGGATAAGTCCTAGGGGCTTATTTTAATTAATATATAAATCTTTTGACTTTTTACTTGTTATTTATTTTCAAAATTTTTATTAGATATAATCTTAACATTGTTGATAGTTTTGCAAAATAATCTTAAGTAAAAGATTTTTAGGATAAAAGATCCTTATTACGATTGCTTAGGATAGAATATCCTTAAAAGTTGATAAAAGTTTTTAGGATAGAGTATCCTTAAAATAAGGTAAAAGTTTTTAGGATAAAGTATCCTTAAAATAGGGTAAAATATCTTTAGTAGTAAAACAGGTTTAAGGGAATAACCTTCTTGATTGAAATATTCAAAATTATTGCAACAAATATGATACATAAATTAATAGAGATCATACCAGAGGGTCTAGATAGACCTAAGTTACCAGAAGATCCTTGAAGGAATAGCTTTAGGATCCGGGATCCTTAGATTCTTGATCTTTACAAAGAACTTAGTAAGCCTGTTGCAAATAATTCATAAGATTAACTGGGATCAAACCCATTAAGCTGGGGACAAGCCCAAATAATATACCGGGGACAAGCCCGTGCAACTGGGGACAAGCCCATGTAATCTGGGGACAAGCCCGTGTAATCTGGGGACAAGCACGTGTAATCTGGGGACAAACCCGTGTAATCTGGTGTTAAACTGGGGATAAGCCCAAATACTGGGGACAAGCCCAAACTGGGGACTGGCCCAAAGATATGGATGTTAACTGGCGACATGGCCCTTGAGAAGAGGTGAAAACCCCTTAAACCTTAGGAAATGGTACGTCTACCATTATTCGTAGGATCCTCCATATAGCCGGAGACAACGAAATTGTCAGCCACTAAGCGTGTACTGGTCCCGCTGCCCCGAACTATACGTCGGATAGCGTGCGCAACTGGCGATCGTGAGAAAGGTGAAAACCTTTAAACCTTAGGGGATATGACCATTGGGGGTCATACCCAATCGTGAGCAAGGCCAAGGGAAATAGTAAAGTACCTTATATGTAAAGGAGAGGTGGCCAACCTCTTAGACATTGAACCTCTTATTGAAATCTGCATTGTTACTTAAAACTTGGAAAAGATAAATGTTAAGAATATATTATCCTTAGAATAACAAGAATATAAAATGGATAAGTAATCAGATAGATATTACCGATTTTAGGATCCTTGATCCTTTAAGGATAATATATCCTCTCAGGATACTGGATCCTGATTAGAAAAAGTATTTCTTTAGGTGGATAGCATTCCATGCTCTTGGTAGTCTATTGTCTTCCATTGTGAGCAAATGATATGCCCCCTTTCCTGCTTCCGACTCAATCTGATAAGGTCTTTCCCATTTGGGCGCTAGCTTCCCATCAGCTGGATTTGTTGTGTTTTGGAAGGCTTTCCTTAACACCAAATCTCCTTCTTGAAATCTTCTGATTCTGATATTTTTGTTGTATGCCCCAGCTACCCTTTGTTGATAAGCTTCCATTCTGATCTTTTCTAGGTCTCTGAGTTTTTCTATAGTATCCAAGTCTTCAAGAAGGATTTCCTCATTGGCTTGAGGATCACGGATGCTCGTTCTCGCAGTAGAACCACCAATTCTGTGGGAATTACTGCTTCGGACTCAAACACCAATGAAAAGGGTGTTTCACCTGTTGCATTCTTTGGAGTTGTTCTGTCTGCCCAAAGAACATAAGGAAGTTCTTCAGCCCATTTTCTCTTCTTGGATCCTAGCTTCTTCTTCAGATTGTTGATGATTATTTTGTTGCTAGACTCTGCTTGACCATTAGCTTGAGGATGAACCGGAGTTGAAGTAATCATTTTGATGCCCCAACTGTCACAAAAGTTAGTGGTTCTATTCCCGATAAATTGGGAACCATTGTCACAAACAATTTCATCAGGAATACCAAATCTAGTTATAATATTTCGTTTAATAAAAGATATTACTTCCCTTTCTCGGACTTGTACAAATGCTTCTGCCTCAATCCATTTGGAGAAGTAGTCAGTCATAGCAAGCATAAAGACTTTTCCACAGGGTGCTTTTGGTAGCTTGCCTACAATATCCATACCTCATTTCATGAAAGGCCATGAGGAGGATATAAAGGCTCCGCTGGCTGATGAAGGATGTTTGCATGTCTTTGACAAGCATCACATTTCCTTGAATACTCCACTGCATCCTTCTTCATTGTTGGCCAGAAGTATCCACTTCTAAGTATCCTAGAAAATAGTGCTCTTCCACCTGTGTGGTTGCCGCAGTCTCCTTCATGAAAATCCTTGAGTACTTCTTTGATCTCAGGATCCTCGATGCACGTCAAGTATGGACCTTCAAGAGATTTTCTATATCGCATATCATCTAATAAAATGTACTGTGATACCTTGAGTTTGAAGGATCTGGGATTCTCTGTTGTTGGAATTTCTCCTGTTTGTATGTACTTTTTGATCGGGAGGATCCAGGATCCTTGATTGTCCAAGGATAATGGATCCCAAAGCACAATCTGCTTATCATTTGTTATTTCCCCAACTTCTTGCTCTCCTATTGCTGGCGAGAGTATGTGAATAATTGGGATCTTGGTATTTTCTGGTATTTTTAGGGATGAGGATAAATTTGCCAAAGCGTCTGCCCCGGCATTTTCTTCTCTTGGTACCTGTACTATACTAAACACTTCGAAGGATTTTGCTAATTCCTTCACAATTTCTAAATATTTGATCATATTTTCACCTTTTACGGTATAAGAACTGTTAAAGTGGTTAGTAATGAATAAAGAATCCATATAAACTTGAAGATACCTGATCCTCATATTTTTGGCTAAGAGTAAACCTGCTATAAGTGCTTCGTATTATGCTTCATTGTTGGTAGCTTGGAATGCACATGCAATGGACTGGGGTATTATGTCCCCCTGTGGTGATTTCAGTAGTATGCCCAATCTTGTTCCTCTTACCTTGGATGCTCCATCTGTGAAGAGGATCCAAGGATCCTTGATCTTTTCCAGTTGTTGGACCTCCAAGTCAGCTTCTTTTTGTAGATCACTAGTGAAATCAGCCACAAAGTCCGCCAGTGCTTGAGACTTGATTGCTGCTCTCGGCTCGTACTGGATATCATATGCACTTAACTTCACTGCCCATTTGGCCATTCTTCCTGATAACTCTGGTTTTCTAAGAACATTCTTCACAGGATAATTAGTTCTCAAAATAATAGGATGAGTTTCAAAATAATGTCTCAATTTAGTAGAATCCATAATTAAAGCAAAAATTAATTTTTCAAGATGAGAGTACCTGGCTTCTGCATCTAACAGACTCTTACTTACATAATACACGGGGTGTTGTTCACCTTCATGATCCTTAACGAGAACAACACTTACTGCATTACCTGAAACTGCTAAGTATAAATACAAGGATTCTCCATCCACAGGCTTCATTAAGGATGGTGCTGAGGATAAGTAGTCCTTCAACGACTTGAGTGCTGCCTCATGTTTTTCTGTCCATTCAAACTTCTTACTCTTTCTAAGAATATCGTAGAAGTCTTTACATTTCTCGGAGGATCTTGAGATGAATCGGTTGAGAGCGGCTATTCATCCTATGAGCCTTTGAACATCCTTTGTAATTGTAGGAACACCTTTATTTCAGGATCCTCAGAGTCCAATGATACTTCTTTAAGGTCTTTCTCCCGAGCTTCCATCACGTCCCTAGGATGTTGCTGTAGTTGCTATGCTATGGTCGGCTTGGCTGTTGGCTTCATTGATGATGAATAATAATTCTTGGCCTCCGCTTGGTCACCTACTATCTTTACAACTCCCCAAGGAGTAGGTAACTTAATGCACTGGTGGTAAGTTGAGGCTACAACCTTTATTCCATGGAGCCACAGCCTATCTAAAATAACCCTGCAACAGGAAAGGTTATCTATAACACAAAACTTCTGGTATGAATTTAACCCTTCGATATAAATTGGGAGGTTGATGTCCCCCAATGTCTTCTTGGTTTCGCCACTGAAACCAACTAGCACCGATGTTCTAGGGATGATTTCTGAATCCGGGATGTTCATTTTCTTAAGGACATCATGTTGATAATGTTGACCGAGCTGCCGCCGTCTACTAGGATCCTGCGTACATAATGGTTAGAGATAAATAAAGTAATAATCAAACCATCATGATGAGGATCCTGAATGTTCATTTTGTCTTCCTCATCGAAGAAGATTCTCTTGTCTGTTGTTAGGGTGGTTGACACTATTGGTTGATCTCCGTTATCCATCTTTATCTCTTTAGCAAGTCTTTTTGCTGTAAAGAAAGAAGTTCCACATATGTATGAACCTCCTGAAATGAAATTAACCGTTCGCACATCCAGCTTGTCCTGGTGAGGATCCTGGATCCTTGAATTGAAGAAGATTCTCTGATCAGACATTCGAGTAGTGGGGATGAGCGGTCTTCTCTCGTCGTCCAGTTCGAATTCTACTACGGGATCTTCTCTTATGGCACAAGAATCTTGAAATAATTCGTAGTCTCTGGAAACAAAGTTGATCACATGAGCATCTGGTAGTGGCGGTGTTGCTTTCTGTGGAAGGTCTTCAGGATCTTTGATCTTGGATTTTTTCCTTCCCAAGAGTTCTTTAAAGTGACCCTTGCTCAGGAGGTAACCAATTTCCCTCCTTAAGCCGATGCATTCGTCTGTTGCGTGGCCAAAATCTTCGTAGAAACCGCACCACTTAGACTTGTCCTTGAAGCCGACAACCTTCTCATTTTTTCTGGGCCACCTTACTTTTTCTCCCAGATCCTTCATGGCACAGATCAAGCCATGAGTATCCACAGAGAAAAAATAATCGGAGATGCAAGGATAGTCTTCATCGTCATCTCCTTCTTCAACTGCCCGCACGTTGTGATTATTGGGCTTGGCGAACGACTTTGAATTGTTGTTTCTATTCCAGGATCCTTTATTCTTCTCGGGATTTTCTTGTTTCGTTTGTCCTTCAAGATGATCCTGGATCCTTTTTTCTTCTTCCAATCGGATGTATCTTAACGCCTTGTTTCTGACTTCGTCTAATGTCCTGCATGGAGTCATCACTAAATCATCATAAAAGGGGGAGCTCTTCTGAATTCCCATCTTAAATGCTTCAACAGCTGTAGTCATGTCAAGATTTGGGATTTCTAGAGCTTCCTTGCCAAATCTGGTGACGAAGTCCCTAAGGGATTCATCACTAGGTTGGACAACACGATATAAATCACTGGTTAACCTCTCAAATTTCCGACTACAGAAAAATTGAGTGTTAAACAAGTTAACTAAGTGAGAGAAAGAAGTAATTGAAAAGGGAGGAAGACTTAGCAGTCATTTTAGAGCGGCTCCAGTTAGTGTGGATCCAAAGCCCTTGCATAGGCAAGCTTCTTTGAGTCTCTCCGGAATAGGATTGATCTCCATCCTTTCCCTATATTGTGCTACATGTTCTTCAGGATCAGTGGTCCCGTCGTAAGTCTTCATATTCGGAGTCTGGAACCGCTTCGGGATTTCAGCATCACAGATAGGCGAAGCGAATCTGGATACTCTGTGACTTCCCTCAGGTATCTTGGGAATTGCTCTTATGACCCCGGGAACACTGGATATCATATCTTTGAGCTTTTGCAGCTCATTGGCCATAGTTTGGTTGATACCTGCATCCTGCATGGAACCATGGTTAGCATCTAAAGATAAAGGACCGTACAAGTTACCTCTTTGATGAGTGAAGGTTGGCATCTCAGATGAGTATATGGGATAGGAGGAGTCTGCGATAAGAGTTGGTCCTCCTGAGGCTATAGTCTGCATGGGGATTATGTCTCCTTCATGGACTTCGGAGGATCGTTGATGTTGGACGCCGGAGGATCCTTGATTCGGAAAGAAGGATCCTTGATTCGGGATGAAGGATCCTTGAGATTGGGTACCATAGGATCCTTGTGGAAGGATGACTGATCCTTTCTGATAATATAAGGATCCTTGATTATGCTGACCCATGGATCCCTGTTGAAGGATAGATGATCCTGGCTGAAATAGCGAGGATCCTTGAGTTTGTTGACCCATGGACCCCTGTTGAAGGATAGATGATCCTGGCTGAATTAGCGAGGATCCTCGAGTCTGTTGACCCATGGACCCTTGTTGAAGGATGGATGATCCTGGCTGAAATAGCGAGGATCCTTGAGTCTGTTGACCCATGGACCCCTGTTGAAGGATAGATGATCCTGGCTGAATTAGCGAGGATCCTCGAGTCTGTTGACCCATGGACCCCTATTGAAGGATGGATGATCCTTGAGAGAACTGAGCCATGGATTCTGGACTGGTGAAATCCAGCATCCTTGGCATCAGGGGGGTGAGATCCTTTGCTGGCCTCTTGTTCTTCTTGAGATCCTCTATCTCACGGAGGATTCTCTGATTAGTCTTGTTATGCTGCTCCATGTATGCTTTAACCTGCGAAAACATAGATGAAACATCATTGTTAGTATTAACCACCGGGGCAGCAGCAGCGGTCCTTGAGCTCTGGAAGACTGGTAGTTGCGTCTTGCTCCCAGCAGCAGTAGGCCGTTGCCTTCCCGTGACCGGAGGAGGAATCGGTGGCAAAGTCCTCGATGAGAGAGGAGTCGTGGCCGGCATGGTTGATGAAGCAGAGGTTGATTGAGAGGCCATTAATAGTGATATGGGTATGAAAAAGTTGAGAATGATAAGAATAATATGGATTACAGCACCAATCGCCCCACAGTGGGCGCCAAATTGTTTTGGATAAAAATCTGTTAAGGATCAAGTATCCAAATCTATTAAGTGAGGTAAGGTGCTAACTTGATAATAACATGTGTGTAATCGGAATATTAGTGAACACAAAGGTTTGATCACGAGGAAAAAGCCCTTAACCAAGATAGTCTTACTTCGGTCAAAACTTATCAAGGTAATCTTTGGTAAAATAACTCCGGTCAAGGATTAATAAGATAATATTTGGTCGGATTACTTTAGTCAATGATTAACAAGGTAACCTTTGGTCGACGAGTATATGATTATCGTGATCTCCGGCACAACAAACCCCCGGACGGTGAAAACTATCACTGTCGATTATATTAATAAACAAAAGGTGGTTACAAATGTGGTGGGGTGCATGATCGAGATTACAAAGTATGCTAGTGTAGAGAGAATGCTTGTTTCAGCTCTAGTGTGTGCAATATTACATGTGTTATTTCTACTCGATCATAGCTCGTTTAAATAAGATAATAACATTAAAAATATCTCCTAATTAACCGGAAGTCCTCCACTTAGCTGCTCCACGATCTTTGACCACGTGCCAATAGTCATCCAGCAGCGATATAAGCGGTAGACCAAGTCTAAATACCGTTGTTGTTATTAAACATCAATCTTCTAGAGAATTCGTCCATAATCAGCTGTGTTGAAGTAGTATCCTGGATCCATGCTCCAGCTAGAAGTTGCTATATGAAGATAGTTGATACAAACCTGTCTAACACATCACCATACTAAACGCAATCATTAGTAAACAAATAATACCGAGGATCGTCGGTCCTTTATATCCTGATACATATTTCAAGGATAACCTATCCATAAGACAGTTAAGGATAAAGGATCCTCAGTATAAAATTCATGGCCTAACAGGACTTATATTATTGTTTTGGCTAATTATACACATAAATATCTATGGGCTAATTTTTTAAGGAATTTATATACATGTATTGATTATTGTTTGGGCTAACTACCATTTCATCTTGAACAATCATTTCGATGGACCAATCTTCTTCGAGCTTTGAATTATCCTTCAGATGTCAAAGTTTGAGAATACGCACCTTGAGGATACAGTTACTGTTAAGGACATCCAATTGTTTCAACATAGTGATGTTTGTTGGCTCAATCTTCCTGGTGGTGGAAAAAAAACATTGATTTCTGAAAAATAACACTTTTAACCAAAAAACGAAAAAAAAATGAATGATATAAACAACAAAAATATAAACCTTAGAAATCAAAAAAATCGTTTTAGCTCAATTTGGTGTGATAGTGTAAGAATTCTTGTGTGAAAGTGAAGTATTTATATATAGTTCATAGTAAAGGATTGAATTTTGGGAGGAATGAATAAAGAAGGAATGTATATATGGATTAATTAAAAACATAAAATTAAGGAACTTCAATTACATTAAATCATGGACGAAAATTAGAGAATGATGACTAAGGGATTTTCAAAATTTTACAAAATAATTCAATTCAAATCTTTAATTCTAGACTATATTTAAACATACGGAATTACCTATTTAATATGGAAAAATAAGTTACTACTTTTTTTATTTACATGAATATAATTAATCATCAATTCAATCGATTAAATAATTATCGTATATCTTGAATGATTATCAATTACCGTATATCTAATATCTAAAATTATAATCAATTATGATATATTTAAATTGTGAATCATATGGTTGAAATTTATAAAAATAGTCAACATAATATAATTAATAAGCATTTGAATAATTAAGTAGCTGATATAAACTGTGTAAAAATAACTAAGTAATTTCTTTTTTTATGTATTAACAATAACACAATTTTATTATAATAAACAACAATTTAAAAATTGAGTCATTGATATAACATATGGTAAGTAGTAATAATAATTATAAATTCACAAATATTTCAAATTAGAATCAGCCTCATATATTAAAATCTTTGATTGACTAATTCTGAATTAGTCAATCGGTCAAAATTCGTATTTATAGTAACCCTTAAGAATGCTTGATCAAAACCTTAATGATCAAATGATATATCATAATTTATTAAAATATAAAAATTCCGTAATTAAAGAATTCCTTAATCAAATGGAAAATTTATCCCTAATTTACAGAAATTGATTACAGAAATTGATTTTTCATAAATATCAAATTACACACAATTATAGTATAGTTAAATCCGTAATCTCTGTATATTAGGTTGTTTTATATTGAATCCAATTGATGAAATATCAATTAATTATCTCAAATAAGTTAAACTTGGAAGGAAGTCTAATGATTAAACTGACTTGAGGTAATGTTGATGGTGAGCACCTTCATCGATGGTTGACCGTGAATTTGACAGATAAATGAATTGAAGAAAGTGATAGGTGGAACATGATAGAACCATCAATGAGAATGGAGGCGTGAAAGAGGAAAATTGATTTGAGTTTCTAGGTTAATTAAGTTATATTAGTTAGATACATAATAATAAAAATAACATAAACAATAAAAATCATAATTAATTAATAAATAAATTGGTTAATCATTTTTAAATTAAATATTAAATTAAAGTTGAAGAGAATCATTAAAGAGAATTGATTGCATTTTACTTTAATTTAATTTTGATTTATTTTATTCAAATGAAAATTAGAGAGATTGTAGATATATATGGAAAGTTTAGGAAACAACCAATAGAAGAGGGGAAGTTGAGTTAAAGCCTATTGCTTTAATATAGATATAGATTAACCATATGTAGAAACCAAATATATTTATCATTAACCATATGTTACAACTAAACAAATAGTCATTGGTATATTTTGTTTTAATGGTTACGATTAAGATATTATGGTTATTTTGATTTTTTTGTTATTTCGGTGCGGTTCGGTTTTTCCGATTCTTAACAATATACAAAACCAAATTAAAACTAATATTTCGGTTTTTGCTAAATTTAAAACCCGAACCGCCGGTTTCTAATTTGGTTTGGTTTTTTCGATTCGGTTTATTTGGGTTTTTCAGTTTTATTTTGGTTTTTTCGGTTTTATGCACACTCCTAATACTGGATTAGACTATAAATAGAAAGATATTTTTAGGGTTTTAATTAGGTAACACAACAATAGAAAGATTTAGGGTTTTAATTGTATTCGTCTATTCAAATCAATGCAATGGTTTTATTGATATAAAGGTGTGACAAAAATATTTAGTATATAGTTCTGATTTACTAGGAAAAAGTAGTCACTAGCATGATTTCACATACAGAAGCAAGAATTATGAAATAAAATATATGAAATTAGTAGAAAACAAAAAGGAAAAAACCATGAAAAGCAATAAAAAGTATAAGCATAAAATAATAGAAAAGGATCATTGCCAAATCAACATCTTTTCCATGCTTAATATTCCACTTATGTACTAATTATTCATATTCAATTCTCTACACATCTTTTCACACATATAAATATATATACCAACCCAATAAGTCTAAATGTATGTGTATATATATACATGCACTTACATTCAAGCAAGGAAAAGGGTGGTTTTTGAGTCATCTTCTGCTACTTGTTTTAAGAAGCTTCAACTAAAAGATGAGTTCTCCGACTAAGTCGCCGGAGAAGAAGTCGATAACTATAATATTCCGGTATGCGGATTGGTTCGACAAGTTGCTCATATTGTTGGGCACACTTGGAGCCATTGGTGATGGAATGTCTACAAATGTTTTACTACTTTTTGTTAGTAGACTTTTTAACCATTTGGGTTATGGTAGAAGTGTTCAAAAGAACCAAGACAACTTCATGGATGAAATCTCAAAGGTTAGCATGTATTTTATTCAAGAACATATTATTTGTCTTCTAAAATATGTAAAATGGTGGTGAAATCTAAAACTGATTATAATTCTCATTTTACTATTCTTGATTAAAAGTTAGTTTTCTTAGTAACTAAATATATATGGCGACGGCATATTCTGTCGCAAATGAGTTTTTTTTTTCTTTTTTTTTGTTAGGGGTGGTAATTCCTGACAAGGCTTTTGGCTGTAATATCTAACTTGTTTAATAATATGGTTGTGCTAAGATCATGTTCTGGTTGATCAGTTTAACCCGATTAATTAAAAGGGTTGTGTAGAGTTTGACTTGTTTAACCTGTTTCATTTCTATTCTTTTGTGTTTGTACAGTGTAGCTTAGCTTTTGTGTACATTGGATTAGGAGTTATGGTGATGGCTTTTATGGGTAAACTTCTATCTTTTCTTTATGTTTTATTTTGTTATATATTTTATATTTGTATACTGTATATGTACTACGATTTCCCAAATTGTATAAAGAAAGTATCTTTTGTTGGTGCATTTTGTGACCGTCGCTATGCAATTCTGACCAGCGGAACGCCACAGGCGAAGTTAGCACAACTTCGCCTTAGGCGAAGTTAGAACAACTTCGCCTTAGGCGAAGTTGTAACAACTTCTGCCTTAGGCGAAGTTGTAACAACTTCTGCCTTAGGCGAAGTTATCACAACTTCGCCTTAGGCGAAGTTAGCACAACTTCGCCTACTGAAGCCCTGGCCCGTGAATGTTTGTCTATATATAGTTGTGTCTTGTTTAGTTTTAGAGATCTAGAAATCAGTGTGTGTTTGAGCAGCTTGTTTATTGAGAGAGAGTAAGAGACTAGAGTCGTGTGAGACGACCCGAGGTAGAGCTCACCTCGGGTCAGTCGTGTTTCTGTTTTTGTTACGGTATGTAACGTGATTATTTTATATATGAATCTGCAGATTTGTTTATCCCGTTCTAGTATTTGTTTGTGTATTTGATCGTGTACGTGTTTGTGTTATTCGTCTGTACACCATAAACGAGTCTAGGAGGATTCCGCACTCCTAGACCTCGTGCGGATCTCGTATCGATCGGCGACGCCCCCGGGGGGGCCTACAAGTGGTATCAGAGCCTTAGGCTCTTACGCTATGGTTCGAGATCTGCGTTTTGGTGTTTTTGGCACGTTTCTGTGCGTTTCTGGCCGAACAGTTCTTCAGGCGAAGTTATTGTTCATCAGGCGAAGTTGCCGTCACTGTTCGTAGGGTTTCAGCGAAGATATAAGGTTAAGCGAAGTTATTCACAACTTCGCCTACCTTCTCAAGTTCGCCTATCTGTCAGGCGAAGTTATGAACAGGCGAAGTTGACTTTAGGCGAAGTTGACTTCTCGGCGAAGTTATGGCCAGGCGAAGTTATAGCCAGGCGATGTTAACTTTCGGCGAAGTTAACGAGAGCAAAAAAAAAAAAAAAAAAAAAAAAAAAAAAAGAGTATTTTGGAATTTTCCGTCTGTATGGCCAGGTGTACACGATTATTGTGAGACCGAAGATGTTGTTCCGTCAACGAGTGATCTTGTTATCTTTTGGTTTTACGTGTGAACAAATACGTGTCAACTCTGAATTTGGAGTTGAGATTGTGAATGGGTTATTGTTTGAAACTGGATAGTGACACATATTCGGGTGTTTGTGGGAAAGGAAATTGTTGTTGTTCGTGGTGGTGACCAACCGAAGAAAGTCAAATTGAACTGAAGGTTTTTCGTCATTACTGGATTGCGGTCAGAGCATATTATTTATGTTATCTTCAAGGCGTTCGAGAATTGGATCCTGAAACGTGATGCTTATTTATTAGAGTGAAGATTCTGGAACAAGTTGGATTTAACCGGGAATTAAAGTGTTTATGTTCCTGATCGTTATCCCTGGTGATTGAAGATGCTTCAGATTTTTTAATGGTCATGTGTTAGATTCTGTCAAGGTGGTTTTGTGATGAAATTGATCACTTGATGTTGAGTAGTTGAAGATTAAACCTTATCGTATGCCGACGAGTTGGTGAAGTTGTGGAGGAAGCCCAACTTCATGTGTTGGTGAAGTCAGATGGACTCACGTGATTGGTTGAGATGATCTATTGGCACGAGGATGCATGCATTACAAAGACCTCAATCGTTATAGTCGGAGAAGCTTACACTGAAGGGGAGATCTGATATGGAAGACGCTGGGTGATTGGTAGATTTGTGAAGCTACAGGACAGTTTCTGACACGGCTGGTTGACTGCAAACAGAAGATCATCAGTTAAGAGGGAGTCTGTTGGTGCATGTTTTGTAACAGATGATCTTTCGTGTTTGTTAGAATTGAGAGCAACGGTCAAAGGGGAGACTGTTGGTGCATTTTGTGACCGTCGCTATGCAATTCTGACCAGCGGAACGCCACAGGCGAAGTTAGCACAACTTCGCCTTAGGCGAAGTTAGAACAACTTCGCCAACGGCGAAGTTGTAACAACTTCTGCCTTAGGCGAAGTTATCACAACTTCGCCTTAGGCGAAGTTAGCACAACTTCGCCTACTGAAGCCCTGGCCCGTGAATGTTTGTCTATATATAGTTGTGTCTTGTTTAGTTTTAGAGATCTAGAAATCAGTGTGTGTTTGAGCAGCTTGTTTATTGAGAGAGAGTAAGAGACTAGAGTCGTGTGAGACGACCCGAGGTAGAGCTCACCTCGGGTCAGTCGTGTTTCTGTTTTTGTTACGGTATGTAACGTGATTATTTTATATATGAATCTGCAGATTTGTTTATCCCGTTCTAGTATTTGTTTGTGTATTTGATCGTGTACGTGTTTGTGTTATTCGTCTGTACACCATAAACGAGTCTAGGAGGATTCCGCACTCCTAGACCTCGTGCGGATCTCGTATCGATCGGCGACGCCCCCGGGGGGACCTACATCTTTATCTGTTTTATTAATATTATTTAATAAAATCGTGGCCCATGTCCTACAATATAAGCACACAAAACCAATAGTGAGATTTGGTTTTCGTTCTTATGGAATTGTTGTTTACAGAGGGGTATTGCTGGAGTAAAATAAGCGAACGTTCAAGTGTTGAAGATCCGATACAAGTATTTGGAGGCTATTTTGAGACAATAAGTCGGTTTTTTTGATTCACAAGAAGCAAAAACTTCGGAAATCATCAATAGTATCTCCAAAGACACCTCCCTCCTACAAGAAGTTCTTAGTGAAAAGGTAAAAAAAAATAATAATAATAATAATAATAATAATAATAAACATTCGGTTTCTTATAAACACGTTACTTTTTGTTGTATTTATCTCAAACGGGTCAAAAAATTTTTTACCGAAAACTACTCTAGTCATCTCAAAGCGTCAAATGAACCAAAAGGTCAAACGTGTTAAATCCATCCGAATTCTATTTTTAACGCATTTGTTTAAATTCGTTATAAAGACTCAAATTAGTTATTTATAAACTTTTAAAAAAAGTAAGTGTTTTCATGTCAACCTGGCCCGGCCCATTAATATAAGCATCATGCTAATGTTTTGTTTCACTATGTCATAATAGGTGCCAAAATTCTTGATGCACACATCAGTGTTCTTATCAGGACTAGCATTTTGCACATACTTCTCATGGAGAATGTCGATAGTAGCATTCCCGACGCTAATCTTTTTGATAATCCCGGGCCTAATCTATGGAAAATACCTCTTGTATTTATCAAAAAAGTCGTTCCAAGAATATAGCAAGGCGAATAGTATCGTGGAACAAGCTCTTGCTTCTATAAAAACCATCTACTCATTCACGGCTGAGAAGACGATTGTCAACAAGTACTCAACGATCTTGGACCGCACAACTGAAATGGGCTTGAAGCAAGGCATTGCTAAGGGTCTTGCAGTTGGGAGTACCGGGCTATCTTTTGCGATATGGGCTTTGATCGCTTGGTATGGTAGCCGGCTTGTTATGTATAAAGGCGAAAGTGGAGGGCGCGTTTACTCAGCAGGGCTTTCTTTCATTTTGGGTGGATTGTAAGCACCTTCACTAAAAATCTTTGTTACTAACCATTTCACTATATGGGCCGGTTCAGTTCGGTTATGGGCTAATATTGAACATATAAGTATATAACTAACCCAATGTTGCAGCTTTAAGATTTTTATAAACTATGCATGGATTCAAGCTAATTTTAATTAATAAATCAAATTATATTTCACTAAAATATTAAGAATTCTTTTTAACTTTTAGAGTACAAAAATAACTAATATGTTTATATAAATAATAAAAACAATAAAACTAAAATATCACACTTAAAAGAATATATAATAATTAATAAATCATATTATATTTCATAAAAAATATAAAGATTTTTTTAAAATTTTAAAGTATTAAATAAGCTAATATGTTTTTATAAATAATAAAAAACAATAAAAATAAAATATCATACTTAAAAGAAAGGGAAAAGATCCAATACAATAATGTCTTAACGTGCAATACGTACGCGAATCCATTTTTTCACGAATCGATCCATGAAATCACATCCAA
The DNA here is from genome assembly GCF_021521415.1 of Bidens hawaiensis. Lineage (NCBI taxonomy): Eukaryota > Viridiplantae > Streptophyta > Magnoliopsida > Asterales > Asteraceae > Bidens > Bidens hawaiensis. The sequence goes on along the minus strand of NW_027496939.1, from coordinate 80,096 downwards.
ACATCTCGGAATTGTCAATACTACATATCTAATCAATCATTGGTTCACCGAAAAAAACAGTTTTGGATGGTTAATTGATCAAATTTTCACATTTTTTCACAAAGACCGTTTTGAGCGTTTTTAGGTTTTTGCCTTTGAGCGTCTCGCGTATCTACCGTACGTTAAGGCATTAGCGTACAGTAACTGCACCCTATATAATAAATCTTTTAACTAATAACATATTATTTATAAAAAAAAATAATGATTGGTTTTAATGTCGAATCCGTTTGGATAATTCGGTTATTTATATACATATAACCATAACCGAACGATAAAAATGAATAAGTTTCTCAATAGGTTAGATTTTTTTAAATTATTGTTCAGTTATTCGATTTTCTGCTCACCCATATATTTAGTCAACACAACACAACCCGACCCGTTTGGAACATTTATCTACAGATCACTTGGTATGGCATTACCAGAACTGAACCACTTCACAGATGCATCAGTAGCAGCATCAAGAATATTCCACAGGATCGACCGAGTCCTAGAAATCGACGGTCAAGACACCAACGGGCTTATACCAGAAACAATCAATGGTTAGATAGAATTCGAAAGCATCGAGTTCGCATATCCATCAAGGCCAAACTGCATTATTCTTAAAGACTTTAACTTGAAAATAGAAGCGGGAAACACCGTTGCACTCGTGGGAGCAAGTGGGAGCGGTAAATCAACCGCCATTGCGTTAGTTCAAAGGTTTTATGATGCAGACTGCGGTGTTATAAGGGTGGATGGGTTGGATATTAAGAAACTGCAGTTGAAGTGGTTGAGATCACAAATGGGATTGGTTAGTCAAGAACACGCGTTGTTTGGGACGTCGATAAAGGAGAATATTATCTTTGGGAAGATTGATGCAACGATGGAGGAAGTAATCGCGGCTGCAACGGCTGCTAATGCTCATAACTTCATCCGCCAGCTTCCGGAGGGATACGAAACAAAGGTACACTTGTTTAAACATGAGGCATTGTCCGCTAGTAAAGAATTCGAGATCAGCTTGCTAAAAGCTTGAATGCCTGAGTTCTAGCCTAAAAATAAGCATATTTAGTAAACGAGTCTGAGCTGAAGATTCACTTATTGAGCTCGAGTTGGCTTGCGAAAATATATAATTATTAAATAACTATTATTATATATAAATTTTGTTAAGAATAACTAAATTACATATATATATATATATATTAAGGATACTGAGAGAACCCTTTGTAAGTTGAGAACTTTGAGAACCATTTTGAGCAAAAAAAAACATCTAAAAAAGATATTTAAAAACATTATAAAAAAAACAAAGATTTTAAATAAGTAAAAAAAACAAAATTCGTATATTTCATTCCGGTTTCATAAAAAAAACTTTGTATTATACATATGTGTATAATTTCATTTAATCTCCAGTTACGCTTTGTACACATATGTACATTATCATTTACCTTTAATTGTACATATGTGTATAAAAAAACATGTATGTACCATGCGTATAATTTAACTAAACCGAGACGGTTTTTTTTAATGAAACTAGGATGATAAATAAGAATCTTGATTTTTTTACTTTTTTCATTTTTGCGTTTTTTTTTATGTTTTATGATTTTTTTTAGTTTTTGGGTTTTTTTGTGGTCTAAAATGGTTCTCAAAGTTCTTAACGTCAAAATAGTTATCACATGATCTTGATCCTCTCTCTCTCTCTCTCTCTCTATATATATATATATAATATAAACGAAGACATAAAAATCCTACGTGTCGCGATGTGGTCGCTCCCCCTTTTTTTGGAGTCACCAGATTTGCTTGATTTTTAAATGGAGGCTTCTATGCATTTGACCCGAATTCATGGGTATGGGTCTTACCAAACCCAGATATTCCTTAAACGGGTTATAACATCTCATTAAATTAAAAATTATTCTCAACAAATTATTGATGTAAAAATCCTATAAAATAGGATATACTAAAAATTAATATCTTATTTATTTTAAAAGATATATATATATATATATATATATATATATTATTTAAATTAAAAAACCAATTTTAACCATAAGTATATTATTAACTTTCATAAATATTATTTATAATTAAAAAACCAATTTTATAGTAAAAGAAATAAACGGGTCTTGGATCTTATAAAAACCATATAGCTTTTAAATCGGGTTATAACATCTTATTTATTTGTGAAAAAATTTATCACCAAACCATAAGTATATTGTTAACTTTCTTACAATAAAAAAATATAAATTAAAAAAATAAATAAATATTAGAACAAATAATATAAAACAACCCCCGTAATAGGGGGGATAAAACTGGTATATATATATATATATTAGGTTATACATAAGCATTATAAATATAAACATACAAAAATTATTTAATATATAAAAACCGAATAGAGCTTGAACTTGGAAAACTACTCGCAGGTCAACCTCGAGTTTACTAACCAATTGACTCTATTATTTAATATAAATATATGGGGGAGGATCCTGTGCAAAATTTGGTTAACGTGAGTAGGAAGGAAATGATCTAGTCCATTAATGTAAGGCCCCGAACCCGGTAGCCTTACTTTAGCGTCGGATTTACTCATAAACACAGTTCTTACAAATCAGAGTTCATTAAAACTTTTGCGGAATATAAAAACTTTCATGAAACGTTACAGCAATCCAAAACTTGCCTCAATTAAACATTCTTGTCTTTCAAAATAAACGTTAATTACATTAAAACATCTTGAGTCTTTAGATGCCAGTCTCCTATTCGCCCACCATGTGCCCGCTCAAGCTAGCTGTCTCATTCTACTCACCTGCGTGCATACTAAAAGTCAGCTACGCTGAGTGAGTTCTAGTTAATCATACACTATTCAATACACATAAACTTATATTCTTTCATTCATACTTTCATACTTTCTTTTGTATTAACTTACTTTCATATCTTACGTTATAAAGAGCATTACGCCCTACATTCCTCGAGTATTATTAGGGCTCGGTACCCTCTTTCTTCGAGTATTATTAGGGCTCGGTACCCTCTTTCCTCGAATATTAGTAGGGTTCGGTTCCCTAGTTCTCGAATATTAGTAGGGTTCGATTCCCTCTTCGTTACCATACAACCATACATCATACCTCGAGTATTATTAGGGCTCGGTACCCTCTTTCCTCGAGTATTATTAGGGCTCGGTACCCTCTTTACTCGAATATTAGTAGGGTTCGGTTCCCTAGTTCTCGAATATTAATAGGGTTCGATTCCCTCTTCGTTACCATACAACCATACATCATACCTCGAGTATTATTAGGGCCCGGTACCCTCTTTCCTCGAGTATTATTAGGGCTCGGTACCCTCTTTCCTCGAATATTAGTAGGGTTCGGTTCCCTAGTTCTCGAATATTAGTAGGGTTCGATTCCCTCTTCGTTACCATACAACCATACATCATACCTCGAGTATTATTAGGGCTCGGTACCCTCCTTCCTCGAGTATTATTAGGGCTTGGTACCCTCTTTCCTCGAGTATTATTAGGGCTCGGTACCCTCTTTCCTCGAATATTAGTAGGGTTCGGTTCCCTAGTTCTCGAATATTAGTAGGGTTCGATTCTCTCTTCGTTACCATACAACCATACATCATACCTCGAGTATTATTAGGGCTCGGTACCCTTTTCGTAACCATACAACCATACAACCATCATTTCCTTCTTTTATTAATTTTATCACGTTCATACACATAAGCATACATATCATACTTACCTTATACATAGCGTTACAACCTGACAGTACATGCAATATCCGAAGATCGTTCACGTACCATCAAGCAATCATTCATACATATCACATCATTCACATAAGGCATACACTTATCTCTTAGGATAAGCGTATTAACAAACATATCGAGTATGCACACAGCCCCGAAAACATAACACATAAATGGGGCTAGAAACTCACCTGAACTCTGCTTCTTCCTTCGATAGTTGTAAATCCCTTCTTTAACTGAGCTCAGCTGACTGTATAAGTTACACGTATCAATACTCGCCTGATTTAATCTGGTGGCCTAGTATTAGCTTACTTTCACTTATCGTTTTTAATTTATTTTCTAATCAAACTTGACTTTAGGCGAAGTTAAACCTTATGCGAACTTAGCTTTAGGCGAAGTTAAACCTTAGGCGAACTTAGCTTTAGGCGAAGTTAAACCTTAGGCGAACTTAGCTTTGCAGGCGAAGTTAAACCTTAGGCGAACTTAGCTTTAGGCGAAGTTAAACCTTAGGCGAACTTAGCTTTAGGCAAAGTTAAACCTTAGGCGAACTTAGCTTTGCAGGCGAAGTTGTCATCAGGCGAACTTAGCTTTGCAGGCGAAGTTCATCAGGCGAACTTAGCTTTGCAGCGAAGTTGTCATCAGGCGAACTTAGCTTTGCAGGCGAAGTTCATCAGGCGAACTTAGCTTGCAGGCGAAGTTGTCCAGCTGCAGGTACTGTTCGTCCTTAAATCCCTTAATCGTCTTCGTTTCTTAACCAAATAACTCGATTTAGGTATCCACGGAATCGTCTGACCAGCGCCTACAAACCCCAACCATCAAATCGACCTAACATCGATGTTTAAAGGGTGCGATTTAGGCATATAGGTTACAGGTTCTTTTATCAATCGATTAACCCATCAAATCATATCCATTTTCAGTAAGTTTAGCTTTGTTGGATTCGTTTTTACCATACAAACACAGATCTATCATTTCTATACTAATCCAAACCTAAACGAACAAGTTCTCGATATAAACGTACCGTAAATGAGTCGAACTACGAACACGAGCTGGTCTTGTTGCTTTGGTTCGTCACGACGATCTAGCACCAACGAGCTCGGGTCCTCGCCTTTGGATCTTGGTTCGGGTTGTGTGTGTTTTGGAGTGTGTAGAGATTAGGATGGATAAATGGATGGAATGGAAAGGATTGGGGTTTAAGGGGGTATTTATACTCCCTTAAGCCCATGGACCGAAGGCCCATATTTCCTTTTGGTCCATATCTAATCCCATCTAATTATCCTACTATGTCTTCATATTTTGCTATTATTATTATCGTTCCACTAACTCGTTTATTTCACCCGACAAAATAATATAATAAATATTACTTTAGAAATTTCGGGATGTTACAATTAATTAGTGATGATCTACGGTTATGAAGGAAGGAATGGCATTAATGTAAATAACTTCCTTAATTATAGACATTAAAGGGTAAGATTGGGATTTCCAACATTAAAACGTGCATATTTTCTCCAAAACTGATGGTCCCCCCTTTCTCGCTACTTCTACAGCAACATTTTTATAACAGCAAAATCATGCCAACATTATTATAACAGCAAACAGCATACCAACTTTGTGTTGCCAGCAAAAGTATAACAACATTATTATAACAAATATATAACAGCAAGCATAACAACAAAAATATATTTATTTATTTATTTATTTATTTTTTGGAGAACAATTAACAAATCTGGAATGTGCGTAAAAAAGATATTTTGCAATTCCTTAATTAACTGTTAATTGGATATGATATTGGGGAATAATAAATTTGCATATCCAATTCCTTAATTAACTGCTAATTGGTTATACAAAATCGTGTGGAATATTTCATGGGGAATGTACGATAATGCCCCTAACCCTAATTTGGAATTAAGCAATTCTATTGGTTCTCACACTACTCATGTTAACAAAATTTTGTATTTGATCCCAAATCATGAATATATAATTACTAAATTTTATATAAATTATATTAAGAATAATTAAAATATATATATTAGGTTATATATAAGCATTATAAATATAAACATACGTAAATATTTATTAAATGATAAACGAGCATAGCTTGAACTTGAAAAACTACTCACGGGTCAACCTCGAGTTTATTAACCAATTCCTCATGACTCATTTTGACCCGAAACAATAACCGGTCTTACCGCCACTATTAACGAGTTTTTTGATTTTGAAGGTTGGCGAGCGAGGAGCGCTTTTATCAGGCGGACAAAAACAACGAATCGCTATCGCTCGTGCGATCATCAAGAACCCCGTGATCCTTCTACTAGACGAAACCACAAGCGCACTCGACTCAGAATCCGAAAAGCTTGTTCAAACCGCACTTGACCAAGCATCAATGGGAAGAACAACAATGGTTGTTGCACATAAACTCGCCACAGTACGAAATGCAGATGTCATTGCAGTTATGAGTGAAGGCAGTGTAATCGAACAAGGCTCGCATAACGACTAGATAGTTAGTAACACGGGTCATTATGCTCGGTTAGTTAAACTTCAAAGACAGTTTAGTTCATTTAAAGAACCCGAAAATAATACACCGTTGGCGATAAGAAGCGGTGCTTCAAGGCTAAGCACTTCTAAGTCGAGCCCGGCTTTGTTCGACTCTCCAATGATAGGTAACGAGTTGGAGTCGTTATCATCTCCGAACCACCCCCCACCGTCGTTTTCTCGGCTGCTTTTGCTAAACTTGCCAGAATGGCGGCAAGGGGTGGTCGGCAGCCTCGCTGCAGCCACATTTGGGGCAGTGCAGCCGGTTTACGCATTGACAATAGGAGGAATGATATCGGCTTTCTTTCTATCGAATCGTGATGAAATGAACGCGCGAATCAGAAACTATTCGATAATATTTTGTTCGCTTGCGGTGATATCGATTTTGGTTAATCTTATACAACATTATAATTTTGCATACATGGGTGAACAATTAACAAAAAGGATAAGACTAAAAATGCTTGAAAAAATATTAACTTTCGAACCGGCTTGGTTCGACGACGAACAAAACGCAAGTGGCGCGTTGTGTTCAAGGCTAAGTAACGAGGCGTCGATGGTGAAGTCACTTGTGGCGGACCGGATGTCGTTACTAATCCAAACGGGGTCCGGTGTGTTAATAGCTATGGCTATGGGATTAGTGGTAGCATGGAAGCTAGCACTAGTTATGATCGCGGTCCAACCGTTAACGATTCTATGTTTCTACGCGAGAAAAGTATTGTTGTCGACGATGTCGGCTAACTTTATCAAGTACCAAAACCAAAGCACGCAGATTGCAGTCGAGGCTGTTTATAACCATAGAATCGTGACGTCGTTTGGGAGTTTAGGCATTGTTTTGCAAATATTTGATAAGGCTCAAGATGGGCCGAGACGAGAGGCGAGAAAAAAGGCGTTGTTAGCTGGGATCGGGGTCGGGTTGGCGCAATGGCTAACTTTTATTTGTTGGGCTTTGGATTTTTGGTATGGTGGGAAGTTAGTTGATGCAAATGAGATATCTGCAGGGGATGTGTTCAAGACTTTCTTTATATTAATAAGTACTGGTAAAGTTATAGATGATGCTGGAAGTATGACTTCGGATATTGCGAAAGGGTCTACGGCTGTTGCGTCGGTTTTCTCCGTTTTCGATCGACAGTCGCTAATCTTGAGCAATGTTCATGTAAGTAACATGTAAAATATCAAATCTAACACGAAAATTGTGGGTTTTGGTTTGGTATAAATGAGCCCGGGAACCTGTTTAGCTAAACGGGCCGGGTTCTGGTCGACTGGATGGGTTGACCCGTTTAACCAATTTATTTATTATTATTATATTATGTAATAAATTAAATTGGTTGGGTATATTATTCCAAATTGTAAAACTAAAAAGAAAATTAACATAATATTAAATTTGCATTTTTGTTGTAAAATGTAAATTTTAAGTATTAATATGTGAAAAGGATAAAAAGAAAAAACTTTTGAGTCAAATGGGCCATGCTCGAGTCAACCCGCAAATATGCGGGTCATGTTTGGGTTCACGTGTCTTTCACACTATCAGGTTACATAACATATTTTCTTGTTCGTGTCCGTTCATTAAGAAAATGAATATGTACATGTTCGTTCGTTAAGAATCTAAATAGATAGTTTCTGAACATAAACGAACATAAATAAACAAATATAAATGAACACCATTCGAAGTCTAAAACATCTTTAATTATTTTTAAACATTATAAAATTACATAGTTAAATGGATTAAACGAACATAATCATACGGTCTTAAACAAACGGGTACAAATAAATGAACATATATGAACGAACATAAACGAACATTATGTATTCATGTTCATTCGCTCGCTTAATTAAATAAACAAAATATTTTGTTCATGGTCGTTCGTTTATTTAATTAGAGTCCTACTTTTATGAAACATTTTATCGAACACCTAACGTGCAACATTTACAGGACAGACCCGACTCCACCGGATCAAAGCTCCAAAAACTAATCGGCGGTATCGAAATCAAGAAAGTCAATTTCTCCTACCCGGGCCGACCCGAAACCCCAATCCTCCGTGAATTTTGTCTAGAAGTGAAGCCCGGAACCAGCATTGGACTTGCCGGTAAAAGCAGGTGCGGTAAGTCGACCGTAATTGCATTGATCCAACGATTCTACGATGCGGATCGAGGCACGGTTAAGGTTGATCGAGTCGACATTCGAATGCTGAACATAGAATGGTACCGAAAGCACATGGCACTTGTTACCCAAGAGCCCGTGTTGTACTCGGGTACCATTCGGGATAATATTATGTTTGGAAAGATGGATGCTTCGGAAAATGAGTTGGTTGAGGCTGCGAAAGCGGCAAATGCGCATACGTTCATCTCGTAGGTACACTGTTAAATCTTTTGCGGGTTGCTCGAGATCGGCTCAAAAAGCTCGAACTTAAAAATAAGTGAAAATAAGCTTGTTTTATAAATGAGCTTGAGCCTGAACTTCAGTAATCAAACTCGAGTTGAGTTTAAACGAGCTCAAGCGTAAAAATAAGCTTGTTTTATAAACGAGCTCGAGCCTAAACTTCACTTATCGCTCAATCCGAGGTTAAGCGGGCTCGAGCGTTAAAATAAGCTTGTTTTATAAATGAGCTCGAGCCCGAGCTTCACTTATCAAGCTCGAGCAGGCTCGTGAGGCTAAACGATCCTGTTGTTTATATAATACTAGTTTGAGGCCCGTGTACTACACGGGTAGTTCATGAAAATACAATGTTTAATAAATAATCAGGATACAAGAAACAATAAACCCGTTAAACACTATTAATACAGTTGTTGTACAATAGTCTTTAAAACAAATTTAAAGTAAAAGATAATTATAAATATCAAATGTTTGAAAAAAAATTGAAAGTAAATATTAAATTAACAAATTTGGAGCAAAAATTTTAAGCATTATAACTATTATTTTACTATTATAAATTTGTTAAAAAGGGTGAGGTTTAATGTATGAGTGACAAGTGGCAAAACTTGTAGACTTTTATTAGAGAGTATAGATTATGATAAAAAAGAAAAAAACTAAATAACACATATATTATATTATATGTAAAAACTAAATAATACTATTCGTGAGCAGAGCTCGAACTTTAGAAATAGAGCTCGAAACGAGACGAGCTCTCTGTAAGTAAAACAAGTTGAGCTACAGCCTAGTCGAGCTCGGGCTCGACTCGTGTACGTCCTGTAGGTCCCAAAACGACCACTCGAACGGATTTTGCACTTGATATGCATTTTGAGACGGGTGCGGTAAATCAAACGATCGAACAAAAATATAAAGATAATAAGTATAGTGAACGACTCCATAATCGGTAAAAGATTAATAACATTAAACTAGAACCGACCCACCCAAGGTGAGCTCCCCTTGGGTGGTGATTTACATCATACAACTCACATAAAAGACTACAAGTGATTCTATATATAGCCTAATACATATTCTAGAAGATCTCCTCCCGTTAGAAGCTAAATGCGCGTTCCCAAAGCTCTCGTTTCGTGTCCGGTTTTCTTGTCGGCTTTAATTATTTTCTTAACCATAATATAATTAACGGTTTCGTAATTTGATATCGCAAACCACAATTTTTGGCCTTACACGTCCCTACATAAAAGGTTTTAAAAAATAAGTAATAAGTAAATTTAGAATTAAAAGTTTTAATATATTAAGAAGATAAATAATGTTTTGGGCTCATGTCAACACGAGAATGCATATTTCTTGTTTGGGTTCATGTGTGTGACGTGACATGATTTTCGAATTGGTATAAATGTTTCGGGTTCATGTCAAATCAATTTTCATTATATTTGTCACTATCATTTGTAGGTCACTTAAAGATGGACGATACCGAATGTGGTGAAAGAGGTGTTCAACTATCAGGAGGGCAAAAACAAAGGATTTCGATCGCTAGAGCAATTATTCGAGACCCGACAATATTACTATTGGACGAGGCTACAAGTGCGCTAGATGTCCAATCAGAGCATGTTGTTGAAGAGGCATTGGACAAGATAATGGTCGGAAGGACAACAGTCGTGGTGGCACATAGACTAAACACAATTCGAAACCTTGATTCAATTGCATTTTTTTCGGAAGGAAAGGTTGTCGAGCAAGGGACTTATAATCAACTCAAGAACAAGGAAGGCGCGTTCTTCCAACTAGCTAATATTCAAAAAGCATGAGTATGATCTTTATTATATATGTAAATTTTTAGTAACGAGTGTCGTGAGAACAAAATATATGTGCTTATAATCGGGCGACAGTCAGGTGCGTAGTGCGGTTTTATGTCCATAACTAAGATGCAATGTATGACTAGAAGCTAGGGCCTTTAAGCTTAACTATCTTTAAGTTGAACTCTAGCATTTGTTTTGTGAATGTGTGCATCTTTTATTTTTAGTATTTTATCGGACACTTGGTTGTTTAAAAATATAAAGATATATATTGTAAGTATAAGTTTGCAAGTTAACTCTTGACCACAAATAAAAGTACAAAGAAGTTAAAAATGGTACAACTGATTAAACTGAGTTGAATAGTTTACCTTGTAATTTCATATAAATGCAACTTTGATTCAAAAAATAACCCAAAATTATATGATTACATTATAAAATATAAATCCAAAAGTTAATTCACAATAAAAATAATAAAAAAACACTCGATTTTCAAAAAAAGATTACTCGTTTCAAAGTTAATCACTAGGTTAAAAATACTTTTTAGAAAATGCGGGCCTCAAAATATCAAAATTCTTTTGGACTTAAAACCGGTTTAAACCGGTATTAAAAAAAACTGCCAGTTCGATGTTCTAGAAAACCGTCCAAAATGTAGGACACAAAATACCAGCCTAATATGTGAAACCCGATATTACCGATTAAACCAGCCGGTACGAACCGGTTATCAGACACTGCTTGGGGAGCCGACAAAATCAGCCAACATGGATATAAGCTATTGGGCTGGAATTACACTTGTGAGTTGTGATGGTTGTTTGGAATAAACAAATGCTTAATTGGGCCTGGTTATAGTTTTTAGTTTCTTTGATCTTGAAAAGTCATGTCATGCTCAATTGCTCATTGTTTTACTTATATTTTACTTTCTTCGTCCCATTATAAGTGTCCACATTTCCTTTTTCTATTTATCCCATTAATTACAAGTGTCTACTTTCAAAATTTATTAGCTATTTTCCAAGTTTACCCTTAAACACACAGAACTAACATTAATAAACAATATTGATGGACCCACTTTTCAAGGGTATTATTGTCATTTGGTAAGACCAAAAAATCATTCAATCTACCTTAAACTTTGTGTTTTAAAACCTGAACACTTATAATGGGACGGAGGGAGTATTAATTAATTTGTAGTCTTAAATTAATCCAACGACGAAACTACCTGGGTTCGAGGCGTTTCATGTTCTCAAACATCAATGTTTTCAATGGTCACATAAGATTGTGAGAGAAAAGACACGTACTTGACATCGAAGATGAACTCTAGGTCACCAAATTCATTTTTAATGGTAATAAAACTAATTGGTTAAACATATATTGGCCAAAATTTTCTGCTTGGTGTAGTTTCTAATTATATTTTTAAATTGGAGTATAGATGTCATACTATCATGATTTTGAAAACTAAAGCCCATAAAGTATATCTCCAATAAAGAAAACAAGATTAAGTGGGAGAGACTATATATTAGTCAACACCATATATAGCTATTGATTGACACTGTAAAAGATCTTAGGGTCAAGTCTCATCTGCGATAAAATAAGTGTTTGAGGTTGAGTCATGGAGTTTTCTCATCTACGATGTGTTTCCTCTTAGAAGTTAAACAGAGATGATTGTAGGTCCCAAAACGACCACACGAACGGTTTTGCTCTTGACACGGTTTTCGAGACAGGTGCTGTAAATCAAATGACCGGACATAGATAATAAAGATAAGATATGAACGATCTCGTTGTCGGTTAAAAGATTGATAACATTAAACAAAGAACCGACCCACCCAAGGTGAGCTCCCCTTGGGTGAATGACTTACACCATGGAAAACACACACAAACAAAGACAATAAACAACATATTTATAGCCTAACAACATTCTAGAAGCTTTCCCGTTGAATCTAAACGCGCGTCTTGAAGCTCTCGTTTCGTGTCCGGTTTTTCTCGTCGACTTTAATTATTAACGTGACCATAAAATATATAACGAGTTTCGTAATTTGGTATCGCAAGTCATAAATATTAGCCTTACAATGATCGGGTATTCAGGTGAATTAGTAGTCTGTTAGTAATCTAAATAGCCGTTAGAAAAATAAAGCTATTGGATGACACAACCATTAATCTATATTGAGTGGATTGTGACATCACCATTTAATCAAGAATAGCAAGGTGGTTGATTATCTTCTTGCCAACTTTCCTGGACCCTCACTATTTTCTTTCTCTTTGTTCTATGCATGTGATTTATCATCATAATTATTGAGGCATAATTTCTTCAAGGTTTTAGTCCAAGATAAAAAAAAACATCCTATGAGAGGTATGATTATGAATTTATGATATAGAGATACAAATTAAGAGATGTGTGAGAGGAAATCATAGAACTTAAATTAATTTTGAGGGCCATACTTTTTTTTTCTCACTTTTCCCTCACCTCGGGTTCACTATCCGATTTGAAGGTGTTACCCACCCGATCACCCTTATTGAAAAATAAATAAGAAATATTATATCGAAAATATGAATATAGAGGCTTCAATGTAATTATCTATTGTACACATATATGTGTGTATATATATAACTTCTTTTTTAATTAATAAAAACTTAACAACCATAAACTAGATGTTACAAAAATGGTTACATTATCTAAAAGGATAGCTCATCTTTAAGAGGTTATTAGCATTTCAACTTTTCCAATCAGTTTTCCTAAGTTGCTAATTGTAGTTATATATAAGGCATGGTTCCAACTCTGATATGGACAAGGTAACAGAGTTTTGCACTTTCTTTTAGTTTTATGTAATATCCAAAAAACGAGATTTTATTTTATTTTTTTTTTGGCATGGCAGCAAAGTATATTAGAAGAAGGCGCAAGCGGCTGTAGCGGGTGGTTGGAAAATTGTTTCAAGTCTTGCAACTTCTTAATAAAGGAGTTGCAAGTTAAGGGAACATTAATTTCATGCCACGAGATTTTTAAACAAGGAAATTCAATGACAGAGCAAGCGTGAGCCAAAGAGAAGACTATGGCTATGGCTACGAGTAAGGAGAGGGGATATCTAGCTTCAATCATTATCTTTATATTTAATAAATAAGTAAATTTGGTGCCACGAGTCACAATTCTATAACGACAACATAATCTTTATACCTATTAAATAAGTAACTGCTTGTTGTGTCCCACGCCATAATTTTATGAGTACAATAATTTTTTCCAGCTTTTCTTAAAGTCTTTTTCCTAATTCATAGTAATTTGGTCGGATTGTGTTGGATTGCATTATGAGCAATAATTTCATCATGACAAAAAAGGGACAAAGAAAAGCAAATGTAAACGATTGATTTCAATAATTGAAAAGATATTTTGGGATTCAACATTTGACAACCATTTTATTTTATCTCGTAACTTTTTTTTAACAACTTTTAACAACCATTATATTTTAAGGAAAATCCTAAAAATAGTCAATTTTTAAATATCATTTTTCAACTTGAGCCATGATTTTGAAAAAAATACTTGAAATAGTCATTATCATGTCGGTTCCGACGTAAACAAGACAAACGGATTAACTCAGCCTATTATAAGTCGCCATGTGTACAAATGTTCCGTTGTACATGACTATACAACGTAAAAAATCCCCCGACGTAAAAAGTGAGGAACCGACGTAAAATTAAACCGTCGAGTCTGACGGTTTAATACCGACGGATCTGACGAATTAATCTTCCATTGTTTTTCTCTTAATTGAACTAATGGGTTCGTCACTTTCTTGGGTGGATTCTTCAACAACAAATGTGATTCGTGAAAAACAAACACTATGGTTGTGTTTCCGAAAACTTAAGCGAGACGAAGAAAATTTCATCGGACGGCGAAAATCTTCATGTTTCGTCGGAAGACCAAGCATCATAATATGGGGCGATCGAGATTTTAGAGGCCCATTTAATCCGTCAGATTCAACGGAAAAATGACTATTTTGGGTATTTTTTTCAAATTCATGACTAAAGTTAAAAAATAATGGTAAATTAAAAAATGGCTATTTTTAAGATTTTCCAATTATTTTATCCTGTAACTTTTTTAGCAACTTTTAACAACCATTTAATAGTCTTAACTTATAAAAGATCCAACAAATCTTAATCTATATAACTATATATACATACACATGCAAAAATATTCAAACAAAGCAAAGGGTAGTTTAGTTTCATATATCTACATCTTCTTCTACTTGTTTTAAGAAGCCTTAACTAAAGGATGAGTTCTTCTACAAAGTCCCCGGAGAAGAGGAAGTTGATAACGATAATATTCCGGTATGCGGATTGGTACGACAAATTGCTCATATTATTGGGCACAGTTGGAGCCATTGGAGATGGAATGTCTACAAGTGTTATCTTACTTTTTATTATTCGTGTTTTTAATCATTTGGGTTATGGCAAAACTGCTCAAAACCAAGATAACTTCATGAGAGAAATCGAAAAGGTTAGATATATAAGCTAGCATACATTTTATTACAATTTCCATATGTAGCCATGTAGAGATGGCTTATTACGTCGAAAGCTATTATTTTCGTTAAGGATATGGTAATTCCTGACATTGCCTAAAACACTATATAAAAATAATCAGGTTTTGGTTGTCGTATCTAATGTGGTTGTGGTTGTGCTCAAGATGACATGTTTAATCCCGTTAATTAAACATGCCGTGTACAAATGACAAATTTAACCGGTTTCATTTATTTTCTTTGTGTGTTTGTAGTGTAGCTTGGCTTTTATGTACATTGGATTAGGAGTTTTGGTGATGGCTTTTTTGGGTAAACTTCTCTCTTTACTTTCTATTTTAACTTCACAAAAATCTGATAACGAGATATGTTTTTCGTTCTTTATGGTAATCATCGTTCACAGAAGGGTATTGCTGGAGTAAAGTTAGCGAACGACAAGTTTTGAAGATCCGATATAAGTATTTGGAGGCTATTTTGAGACAAGAAGTCGGTTTTTTTGATTCACAAGAAGCAACAACTTCAGAAATCATCAATAGCATTTCCAAAGACACCTCCCTCCTACAAGAAGTCCTTAGTGATAAGGTAATAACATGGGGTCCCTTATAAACAAGTTGCTTTGTGTCGTATATATCTCAAACGGGTTAAATAAAACGATGAGCTAATAAAGATTGTTATGTTCATCGCATACAAGATAGATTATGTTAATCTCAAATGGCTGGATCATAGAGGCCGAGAGATAAAGGGCGAGCATCAAACGGGTTGAACACATGAAACATGTTAAAGTCGTCCAAAGTCTATTTTTAATGTATTTGTTTTTAATTTGTTATAGTTAAAGACTCAGATTAGTTATTTTAATTTTTTCCAAAAGTAAGTGTTTTCGGGTTAATCCTGTCCAGTCGACATGTTTTTAACCCAAACTTGTCTTGATCCGTTACCTGTTTTACCATTGCCTCTGATGGCGCTAACACCTGTTACCACTAGTTGTCGTAACAAAAAGTAAACCAGGTTAAACTCGTTTTAGTACTTTGTCTTCTAAAACAAGTAACTTCAATCCAATCTCATTTTTATCGAAACTTGTTTTGACCTGAACTCATTATTACCTGGAAAATCTAGAAAACAGAGATTTTCAAGCGGGATAAAAAGAGGGTGTTTTCAAGGTTTTATTTGCTTACTGAATTCGAGATATGTTAGCTGTAGTGCTTATTTGCCGAATAATGATTGGCTAGTTTGCAATGACCGAGGTTTCTTAGGGACCGGGGTGGCCAGCCCCCCTGTTTTTTTACGTAATAGTGTAAATTTATCCATTTTTTGTTCGAAAATTTTTATACGTAGTATAAATTTATCCTTTTTCGACCGAAACTTTTTATAGATGGTGTAAAATTTAGCCGTTTTTGACCGAAATTTTTATACGTGGTGTAAAATTTAGCCATCTTCGGCCGAACATTTGAGGCCCCCCCCCCCTGTCTTAGTCCAAGCTTTGCCACTGCTAGTTTGGACATGTCTATTTTTCCAAATGCTAAACGTCAAGGAGTATTTTAGTAAAAATGATGGGACAAAATGTTTATTTTGATGATTTCCCCTTATCATACTGATGTTTTGTTTGGCTATGTTGGGTAGGTGCCGGTGTTCTTGATGCACACATCAATGTTCTTATCAGGAATAGCATTTTGCGCATACTCCTCATGGAGACTTGCACTAGTCGCTTTCCCGACACTAATATTATTGATAATCCCAGACCTAATCTACGGAAAATACCTCTTATATTTATCAAAAAAGTCGTTTCAAGAATATAGCAAGGCGAATAGTATCGTGGAACAAGCCTTTGCTTCTATAAAAACCGTGTATTCATTCGCTGCTGAGAAGACGATTGTCAATAAGTACTCAACGATCTTGGACCGCACAACTGAAATGGGATTGAAGCAAGGCCTTGCAAAAGGTCTTGCAGTTGGTAGTACGGGGCTTTCTTTTGCGATATGGGCTTTGATGGCTTGGTATGGGAGCCGGCTAGTAATGTATAAAGGCGAAAGTGGAGGGCGAGTTTATGTAGCCGGGCTTTCTTTCATGTTGGGTGGATTGTAAGCACTCTCCTTCACTAAAACTCTTTGTTACTAATCAGAGCCGGCTATGAGGCAGGGCCGGGTGGTCGATGGACCCCAGCCTGACACCCCAATAGTCCCGAATTTATATACATATTTTTAAAATTGATATGTATTCTTAATGTTCAAAAACACAATTACTCAGCTACTTTAAGGCCCAAATTTTTTTTCGCCTTCAGCACAAAAATTTTTCACGATTCTTGGAGATGGCCCTGTTATGGGTTCGAATACCGGCAAAATCCGAACCCATAACTAATATTTCAGTTTTTAGATTTTTATAGTCGTTCAGTTTCGGTTGCTAGATAAAAAGGTTTGCTTTGAACATATAATGGATTGATCCTAAATATAACTTATTAGTTAATCAATATATCTTCAACTCAAATAATATTATATATCCAGATCACTTGGGACAGCACTACCAGAACTAAAACACTTCACAGATGCATCAGTAGCAGCATCAAGAATATTTCACAGGATCGACCGAATCCCAGAAATCGACGGTCATGACAACAATGGGCTTATTCCCGAAAATATTAACGGTCACATCGAATTCAAAAACATTGGGTTCACATATCCTTCAAGGCCAAACAACATTATTCTCAAAGATTTTAACCTGAAAATAGAAGCGGGAAGTACCGTTGCACTAGTTGGTGCAAGCGGGAGTGGCAAATCAACCGTCATTGCTTTACTACAAAGGTTTTATGATGCGGATCATGGTGTAATTACGGTTGATGGGTTGGATATTAAGAAACTGCGGTTGAAATGGTTGAGATCACAGATGAGTTTGGTTAGCCAAGAACACGCGTTGTTTGGAACATCGATTAAGGAAAATATTATGTTTGGAAAGATCGATGCAACCATGGATGAAATAACCGCGGCTGCCATGGCTGCTAATGCTCATAACTTCATCTGCCAGCTTCCTGAGGGATACGAAACAAAGGTACACGAAAAGAACTCTCAGTCTAGATTTAGTTTATTGGCACTAAACTCATTTTGATCCTTGACATTGACATGTAAACGAGCTAAGCCCCTTATGAGCTACTCGATATCTGCTTGCTAAAAGGTGAAAGCTCAAACCAAGCCAAGCTTAAAAGAGCTCAAGCCTAAAAAGACGTGCTTGTTAAATACACGAGGCTGCACATGAGCTTCACTTGTCAAGCTTAAGCTGGCTTGCGAGCTTAAACGAGTTTGTTATTTATATAATTTGTAGTTAGCACATTACACATATATCTGTAAGATAATAATTGTTATATATAAATAAGATTTAACATTACTTTATATTATTTAACATATAAAAATATGCATATATATATATATAAAAATAATTATAAATAGTACGTATTAAATAATAAATAATAGACAAGCCGAGCTCGAGCCTAGGCAAACTCAGGCTTAGCTTGTTTATACCCAACATAATCGCTACATTTTAGTAACGAGTTTATTGATTTTGAAGGTTGGAGAAAGAGGAGGTCTTTTATCAGGTGGACAAAAACAACGTATCGCTATTGCTCGTGCGATCATCAAGAACCCGGTGATCCTTCTTTTAGATGAAGCTACAAGTGCACTTGATTCGGAATCTGAAAAGCTAGTTCAAACCGCTCTTGATCAAGCTTCAATGGGAAGAACAATGATAGTTGTTGCACATAAACTCGCCACGATACAAAATGCAGACATGATTGCTGTTATGAATGACGGTAGTATAATCGAACAAGGTTCACATAACGATTTGATTAATAGCAACACGGGTCATTATGCTCGGTTAGTCAAGCTTCAAAGGCAATGTAGTTCGTTTAACGAACATCAGAATAGTAATAGTAATAGTAATAGTAATAGCCCGATGGTGTTGAGAGCTAGTGCTTCAAGATTAAGCACTACAAAATCGAGCCCAGCCTTGTTTGGTTCACCAAAGATTTGTCACGATTCAAACTCGTTATCTAAACCGAACCTATTACCCCCACCCTCATTTTCCCGTCTCCTTTTGTTAAACTCTCCAGAGTGGCGGCAAGGTGTGGTCGGTAGCCTTGCTGCCGCTGCGTTTGGGGCAGTGAACCCGTTTTACGCTTTGACAATCGGTGGGATGATTTCAGCTTTTTTCCTAACGGATCACGACGAGGTGAAGGCACGAATTAGAACTTGTTCAATTATATTTTGCTCGCTTTCGGTCATCTCAATTCTTGTTAATCTTTTACAACATTATAACTTTGCTTACATGGGTGAACAATTAACAAAAAGGGTAAGATTAAAATTACTTGAGAAAATCCTAACATTTGAACCGGCTTGGTTCGACGATGAACAAAATGGTAGTGGCGCATTGTGTTCTAGGTTAAGTCATGAGGCTACAATGGTTAAGTCACTTGTGGCAGACAGGATGTCGTTACTAATCCAAACGAGCTCAGGTGTCTTGGTCGCGATGGTTATAGGTCTACTCGTGGCTTGGAAGCTTGCACTTGTGATGCTCGCGGTCCAGCCTCTTACCATTCTTTGTTTTTATGCAAGAAAAGTATTGTTGTCGACGATGTCGTCTAACTTTATCAAGTATCAAAATCAAAGTACTCAAATTGCCGTTGAGGCGGTTTATAATCATAGAATCGTGACATCGTTTGGGAGTTTAGGGATTATTCTTCAGATGTTTGATAAGGCTCAGGATGGTCCTCAACGAGAGGCGAGAAAGAAGGCATGGTTAGCGGGAATAGGGATCGGTTTGGCTCAAGGGTTAACTTCTATGTGTTGGGCTTTGGATTTTTGGTATGGTGGGAAACTGGTTAATGATGGGGAGATATCATCTGGGGATGTTTTCAAGACTTTCTTTGTATTGATAAGTACTGGAAAAGTTATAGCTGATGCCGGAAGTATGACTTCGGATATAGCTAAAGGGTCGACAGCCGTTGCTTCGGTTTTCTCCATCTTTGATCGCCAATCGTTAATCTCGAGCAATGTTCATGTAAGTAACCAGTAAATCTTTCTTGAGTTTTTATGCTTTTAATGTTTACATCTTCATTATTAGTTTATCACACATTTACAGGACGGAAACGAATTCGGTGGATCAAAGTTGGAGAAACTAAGTGGTGGAATAGAGATAGTAAAGGTTGATTTCGCATACCCAACTAGACCGGACACCCCAATCTTACGAGAATTTTGTCTTGAGGTAAAGCCAGGGTCGAGTATTGGATTGGTTGGAAAGAGCGGGTGTGGGAAGTCCACAGTGATTGCGTTGATTCAAAGATTCTACGATCCAGATAGAGGCGCAGTGAAGGTTGATCGAGTTGACATACGAATGTTGGACATAGAATGGTATAGAAAACATATGGCACTCGTTAGCCAAGAGCCTGTGTTGTATTCGGGTACCATTCGAGATAATATTATGTTTGGAAAGATGGATGCTTCGGAAAATGAGTTGATCGAGGCTGCTAAAGCAGCAAATGCTCATACTTTCATCTCGTAAGTATAATATCTTCATTTCGTTTTCTGTTCTTTTCTATCCACTTCTTTCTTTCGTAAGAAAAAAAAACACAAAAAGAAACAAAGAACTCGAGAACATAATTGTATGTTAAACTAGACTTAGGAACACAATGTTAAAGTTAGCAAAAATATCTTCTTTTTTTAGTGACATGGAGGTAAAAATGGTCAAATGGCAATGATACGTGTATAGGACAAGTTTCGGTAATCCTCGTCTTATACCCAGTTGTAAAACCATATCACATAGATGACCTAAAACCTATCAAGTAGTATTGGGCATACACACGGGTTTGCTAATATCGTTTTAAATGGGCCAGTTTAGCTAGATGGAGTTTTGGTCGTAACCACAAACACGTTTCGCTAAAATGGTTTGTTTTGTGTCAAACTTGTTGTGTTCGCAGGTTAACCTGTTTATCACATTTGCTTTTAATTTTTTAGAAAAGTGCTTTATATATAATAATAACTTAAAAATTCTTGCCTACTTCTATCCAAAATTTATAACTTTATAAAAAAATTGGCAGATAGTTAATTAAGTTCCTCAAAAATAATAAAAATAATATGTGATTTTTAGAATTTTAAAGCATTTATATGTAAAAAAAAAAAACTAAATATAATTTTTTCATATTAAAGGAGAAATGTTAGTGTCAACCCATGAATACATGTGTCGCCATTCATGTTGATGTGACACTTTAGGTTCATGTTGGGTCTGACCTGCCAACAAGCGAACACGGCCCATTTAGTAGTGTTATGAATGGCGATCATCGTTATTTTCTATCATTTGTAGATCACTTAAAGATGGATACGACACCGAGTGTGGTGAAAGAGGTGTTCAACTCTCCGGAGGGCAAAAACAAAGGATTTCGGTTGCTAGAGCAATAATACGAGACCCAATAATATTACTATTGGACGAGGCAACAAGTGCGCTAGATGTCCAGTCGGAGCATGTTGTTCAAGAGGCATTGGATAAGATTATGGTTGGAAGGACAACTATTGTGGTGGCGCATAGGCTAAACACAATTCGGAACCTTGATTCAATTGCATTTGTTTCAGGAGGAAAAGTTGTGGAGCAAGGAACTTATGATCAACTCAAGAACATGCAAGGCGCATTCTTCGAATTAGCTAATATTCAGAAAGCATAAGAATTATCTTGATTACATTATGTAAATTTTTAGTAAAGAGTGTAGTGAGATAACCGGAGATATGTGCTTGTAATAAGGGCACACGTTAGCATGTAGTGCGGTTTTATGTCGTTGAAGAAGATCTAGATGTATGCCTAGATGCCATGGATTTGAAGCTTAATTATATTTAAGTGGAATTCTAGTGTTTGTCTAATGAATGTTTAGATCAGTTCTTTTTGAAACACTTTTATCTTACACCTTGTGTTTAAAATATGTATTGAATAGTTTTATTCAGTTGGTCTTCGATGTTGCTAACTTCCATGAGTACAATTTTGCAAGACAACCTACACAAAAATACAAAAACACAAAATTATGATAAAGAATGAGTTTCATGATTGAATAATTACAATTCATTCATATATACATACATACATCGTTTAATTTAAGCTCGATTCACCCGAGGTGAGCTCCCATCGGGTGGCCTATTTTACACACTTAGCCAAACACACACACATAGACACACACGCTAATGGCTCACACATACCAAATGAAACAAACGATCAATCTATTATACAAAAACCCACTTAAATGCGAAAACTACTAGACAAAGTTTTCGTTTTTCTTCATACTTTTGAAGTTTTCGCTTTTCTTGTCAGTTTTCACATTTCCTGATATTTCACTTATATTGATATTGCAAGTTAAATATATATAGTCCTTACATATGGCTCCTTTTTCTCTATCACTAGCACAACTATTTTTCATTTATGGTACTCTTAGAAACCCTAGACGGTCACTTGTATTTTGTTTGTAAATACACTCAATCACCATAATCAGAATTTATTGAAGATTTGTAATTTGTTGTATGTTTAGGTTTTTAGTGTGTTGTATTATTTTCTAGAAAAAAAGTTTGGATGTATTATATTGATTTAGGGTTTGTTTGAGTATGTAATATGGTCGTATCAGTGGTCAATGATACTCATACACGCGTGCAAACCTGAGGTAGCGGAGATTATGATGCTAAGGTAGATGTGTGGGCACACAGCTTGCGTTAGATATGAAATTATTTTTTTTTCATAAAAGATTAGCTGTGGCTAGTATATTATCATATAATTTTATTTCGTGAAAGATTAGCAATGTAGTATATCAATATATTATCATATGCTCTCTTCGTCCCATTAAAAATGTCCATATTTCCCTTTTTTTATTTGTCTCATTGTCCACTTTCATAATTTGTTAGTCAATATTCAAGTGTTCATTTAAACACACACAACTAACATTAATAAACAACAATTGATGGACTTAATTTTCAAGAGCATTATTGTCATTTGGTAATCAAAGAAAACAATAATTTAATCTACTTTAAACTTTGTATTTTTTAAACTAAGACACTTTGACCGGGACATAAGGAGAAACTAATATAAGAGATGGATATTGAGATTGTTTGGAAGTGTGAAGATATGAGGAGATACGATGTCACGGTTAGACTTGTAGAAACCCTCACTTGTAGGGGGTGGGAGTAGAGGCAAAAAATTCAAGATACTTGTTTAGCTAATTAATGACTTGGCTGTCATGTTGACAGTCTACATGATTGTTGGGCAGTGGCATACTAAACGGATCTAAAATTTCAAAAATCCAGATACATGATTGAATATATATATATATATATATAGGGTAGAGATACTGTACGCTAATGTCTTAACGTACGAGAGGCACGCGAGAAGCTCAAAGGCAAAAAACAAAGGCAAAAACCTAAAACGCTCAGAAAACGCTCACAAAAACTTAAACGCTCAGCCAAAAACCTAAAACACTCAAAAAACGATCTTCGTGAAAAAAGTAAAAAAATTGATCGATTAACGATCCAAAACTGTTTTTTTCGGTTAACCAATGGTTAATTGGATATGTATTAACGATTCCGAGATGGGATGTGATTTTATGGATCGATTCGTGAAAAACGTGATTCGCGTACGTTAATGTACGTTAAGGATTAGTGTATTGGATCTTTTCAATATATATATATATGTATGTATGTATAATAAAAAACACACTTGTCTGTTTTATTCTTTCACTTTCAGAATTTGAGCATCACAAATTAGAAAATATGAAACCTGCCAACGTTACAATGATTCATTATTACAATCACAGAGTAAAAAAAAAAAAATATGAGTCAAGGATAAACTTCAATAACAGAAAGAGGGGCTCGAATGTGTTTTACAGTGTAACGAGTGAATCCGGTCTCATGAAACAAGCAAGTCCATTCTTTCAAAGTCCGCTCTCTCCCTTTACTCGTGTATGTCATCATCATTATATCACACATTAATCCAACACCTTTTAACTCGTGATCTTCACTCTTTCCCACGATTACTTCTACGGCGATCACCTTTCCTGTGTCTCGAGGGATGGCCTCCAAACATTTCTTTAATATGTCGATGCATTCTTCGTCTCCCCAATCGTGAAGTACTTTCTGCGCCGTTAATATAAAATTCTTTAGCTTATGCACAATGCTACACAATTCTTTAGTAAAAGCAACAAAACTTAATACTCCCTGCGTCCCCATCAAAGTGTCTTAGTTTGAAAGACACAAAATTTAAGGTAGATTAAATTATTGTTTTTTTTGCTTACTAAATGACAATAATACCATTGGAAATTAGGTCCACAAATATTGTTTATTAATATTAGTTGTGTGTGTTTAAGGGTAAACTTGAAAATTGCTTATAAATTATGGATGTGGACATTTGTAATCGGACAAATAAAAAAAATATGGACACTTTTAATGGGACTGATGGAGTAATAATTTTTAAACAACTTAGTTTTGCTGTTAAAAAAGGGCTAGCACTGCAGATTGATGCCAGTATTTCTTAAAGAATGAAAATCCACTCCCTTATATTGTGATTGACAAACTTACCATCATATAGATAGCATCAGCTTTCGGAACATGATCAAACATATTGCCTCCAACATGTTCGACACCTACAGACTCCGGGGCAGCTGACACTACATGCGGGAGATCGAAATTAACGCCTTTGATCCATGGACAAGCTTCCACAATGGATCTTAGGGCCATCCCATTACCACCACCAACATCCACCATCGTCTGCACCCCCTCAAAAACCTCTGGACAACCCTCAATAATAGCGGCCACACACGCACGAGCATCACACGCCATTGCATTATTAAATAATTTACTAAGCTCCGGGCGTTAATTCCCAAAAATCCGTTCCATGTGCCGCCTCTTTATTACTCAAAACCCATGAACTTAACTTTTGCCATGGTGCTAACATAACCGGACTGGAGGCCAAAAGCATCATGTCAGCCATACTATTCTTTCCATGTCTTGTCATTAGCCTAGACACTGCGGTTTGAGCATATCCGACAGATGTTTCAGATACATGTTTTTCTTGAAATACTTTGCAATGAACCAACAACCTCATGATCCTATGCAACGATGATTGCGAACACCCAATCTCCGTTGCAAGATCAGCAAGCGTCACTGGTGCGTCACGCCTTTCCAGGATATCGGGTATCCTAAGCTCGACGGCACACCTTACAACAGCCATGGGAGTGAAACCAAAGATATATTTCCATATTTCTATCTGGGCTGCTTCTTCTTCTTCTTTTGAATTCATTTTCTCTTTTATGGTTTCTGTAGCCATGATAGGTGCCCGCGAGATTTGACGAGGGTATGATTGATGATACACAAATTTCAAATGAAGGTGATGGTGTGGTTTAATGGCTATGAAACACTAAAATAATTGGATCAAAGAATTTATAAAATGGTTCCATGAATAATATTTCAACGTCCTTAAAAAATTGAAGAAAAGCCAGTACATTTCACGTTAGAACTAAAATAATCATTATAAAATATAACATAGTGTATTTGTTTTTATTTTTATATATAGTTTTCATTAAAATGTGTTAGGTGACAACAAAAGATGTTGTCAGGCATGTGCAATAGCATCAGTTATATATGACAGTATTGATCAAAGGTTAAATGTAATATTATCTTTTATAATAATTAATAAAATATTATGATTATGTTTGATTTGTAATCTTTATTAATGTGTAAATATAGTTGACTTTTAATACTTAATCAGGGCCGGCTCCGAGAAGGCGAAAAAATTTTTGGGCCAAAGACGAAATTTTTTTCGGGCCTTAAGTAAAAGAAACATTTTTTTGGGTTTAAACAATTTAATTTTAAGTGGACTTACTTGATTATGATTTGAGTTATATAAAAAAATTTTGTATAAAAATAAACTTAAAATTGTCTCAAATAAGATTAGAATCCACAACTTTTTGGTTAGATGTCATACCCATTTACCACTAAACCAAGCTAATGGTTAATTGTGTTGAAATATTGATTATACATATATTTTTTTTTGATAAAAATACATATAATTATTTTTAAAATAAAATATTTCGGGCCTAACGAGGTGTCGGGCATGTGGCCATCGACTACCCCGCCATACCTCAAAGACGGCCCTGTACTTAATATTTGGTTTGGTTGCTTTTATTCTTTTCATTTGTTTTCTAATACTAACTTATGTTGTTACCTAACATTTTGTTTGGAGGTAAAATTTCAATTGAACCTTTATTAATAGATGAAACCAATATGAGAGAAAGTTTGTTATAATATCAATAATGTCCTAATTAAATTTCAAATGAACCTTTATTAATAGGTTCATTTGCTACGCATTAAATTTAGTCGAAAAAACTGACCTATTAACGAGATAAATATTTTTTGTGAATGGCCAACAAACATAAATTACCTAAGTACTTCGTATGGGGTGACCCAATGGCAAAATTCTACCACTAGCTGGTACAACCTAGTAGTAGTTGTACAGAGTCCTTAAGCACACATTCAAGTTATCTAGTCCAGTTTCGGGAAAAACTCACATGCCCGAAGACTCACTTGTGGTAAAATCCGGACGCCCTCAATATCGAACTAAACATCACAAAGATCTCAGTCTTCCGTCATTGTGCCACCCGTGCCTTTTGAATAAACCTTAAAATTTGTTGTTGATGTTGTTATTGTTGTTGTTATTGAACGGCTTCTCATAAACCAAAAAGGAAAACACGAACCCAACTAAAGGATGAAACAAACACAAACAAAACAAAGGGGAACACCATCAGAAGCCTACACCTAAACGGCTAAACACCCAATACAAAACCCATCACCGAGTAGCATAGAGCAGAAAGACCTAGACCACCATATAGGCCTACACCATTTTAGAGATCCCTGCCATTTGAAAAGACTTCAAATGGAAAGCCCTCACTTAGTAGCCAAAGCTCTAACCATCTTGAAAGATTAAAACCACTTAGAGTAGTACCCCCTCTTCACTTGAAGAAACGAGACCTTCTTTGTAAACATTTTGACACCTTATATTATTGTTTTTTTTTTCGAGTTATGGATAGTTTTTTCAACCATTTTCCGCATTGTTCTCATTTCTTTTTATCGCAAAAGACACCCACTTATAGCATATTAGTTTGACATATATTGGTGTTCAAACTATATGTTTAAAAACGTTTTGCTTGTCGAGCAGATTAATAATGAACCTTATACGTATATCGTCAATTCGCCCATTTTTACGTGTATGAACTATCATACACATGTAATCATTACATTGAATGCATTTGCTAGTGTATCCAAATGTTTCGTTTTACACATGTGTTATTGTGTACATAACTTGTATAAATGTCATATTCATCTTATACCTTTGGAATTATATATATTCCGCTACTAAGGTATTATTAACTTTTCTTAAATGAAACTATTCAATGCCAATAATATTTAGCTAAAATTTGGTTTTATTATCTTCATTTGGAAATGAAATGTATCGTCGTTGTTATTCTCTGGCTTCAGTAATATTAGTCATCGTTCTAGCTAGGATTCGTCATTATAGTAATTATTTGACGGTTTAGATTTATAGTTTGTAGTTTGCGGGAGGGTGCATCTCAGGGGCGAAGGATATCAAGGGCCAGGGGTGGCCCGGCCACACTGTTTTTTCGCGCATTAGTGTAAATTTAGCTACTTTTCGCCTGAAAATTTTTATACGTAGTGTAATTTTACATGTTTTCGGCCAAATGTTTGACCCCCCCCCCCCCCCCCCCCGTTTATGATTTTTGTAATACATTTTGAGTCCCCCCACCCCACCCCACACACACACACACATTCGTGTCCAAGCTTCGCCACTGGTGCATCTTATGTTATGGGTTTGGTTTTCTAGTGTTTAGCCTTGTTTGGCCCACCGGAAAGCACAAAAACCCATCGACGTCCTCATCCACTATTGTCTTACTGCTAGTTTAGTTTTTGTGGTTTCTTATCTTTGGAACTAGTTTCTCTACAACATTGTCTTTGTGCGGTAATCTTTATCATATTACTTAAATTAGACAAGTATAATTGATGCTGGTATTTGTAACTTTGTCACTTTATTGAACCAATTCCTATTCTTTACAAATGTATGATCTTTTGAACTTCATGTTCACATTGACTACTTTCGGGTCAAAACTTAATAACGATTATGCATTCAATGTTATTATTTGTTTCATGTTGTTAAATAACATATGTAATCTCGACTACATATGTCTCTCGCTATACTTTACATTGTGTCTAACAATAGTCTTTATAATTGCTTGGTTAAAACCATAAATAAGTCGGTCTGCTATGAGCGTTGGGGGGGGGGGGGGTATTGTGAAGAAGGGTGATGTTAAGGGCTGAGGTGGGAGCATCCAACTTTTCTGTCTCTCACATACACACAAATACATATATATGTATATATATGAGACCACAAACCACAACAGAGCGTTACAAAGAGGGACAACAAACCTACGTGGCGGTGATGTAACACTGTGGAGGGGTGTTGCCCCCCTTCCACAGCGAACAACCTAAATGGTTCACATGTACACTAGTAGGCCCGCATGCAACATTGTGTTCTTTTAATAAGAAACGAGTTTATTTTTTTAAAAATTGATTAGCCAAAGATTGCTCACTATACATGTGATAACCGTTTTGGTTGCCAGACTTTTAGATTTACTTAGGGTGTCTTTTGGGATTATCGATTATTTATCATATCTGATGGTGGTAACTGGATTACCTTTTGGTAAACTGATCGGTTTATTGTAAATGAAATTTATTTCATATTAATTTGTGGTTAAATGCATTAACATTATTACAAATTACTTTATTTTGTATCGTTTTATATTATGTAGACCGGTTATAGAGTTTGTGGATGGAGATAAAGGGAATGAATTAACAAAAACAAAGCGGGAGAATGTGAGAAAAGGTGGATAGCGATTGTATAGAAGGTATGTGTGGTATTGAGTGTTGCCAAAACATAGTTGGACCACACGTACCTTCTATACCATTAAGTGGTTTGAGAGAATGTTCAGGAGTTATGTGGCCATTTGAGGACATGGTGCCAAAACATAGTTAGAATGGAAGTGTTTGCATGTAAGGTTCGAATAATATTATTAATCGAACGGATTTGTGTTCAACCTTGCCATTTTGGGAGGATGTGCGAGGGCATGAAAATCCAAAAACTATGCCATTTCTAAACAAAATTTTGAAATGAGTTGTATTCAAACTGAAATCATTGTGTCTCATTTAAAGTTCAAACTGAGTTTGTGGAATTTAAGAACTTTGGAGAAAACATAAGATTTGTGGCTCCAGTGATATGTCCAAAAGAAAATGGTTTTATCATCAAGCTTCATGATATTTGTGGCTTAAATAGTATTCAATCCGTCCCATTATAAGTGTCCTATTTTGACTTTTCAAGTCTTTCTTTTGCAATCTTGACCGTAAATATTTTTGTTCGTGTCATATAATACTTGATGAAAATTATATCAATGTAAAATACATTTAAAACTCAACCCATTCATATGTTTTACATCAAGTATTATATAACACAAACAAAAATATTAGCAGTCAAAGTTAAACAAGAAAGACTTGAAAAGTCAAACTATGACACTTATAATGGAACGGAGGGAGTATGTCCATAATAGTTGTCTCATTCAAACTGAGTATTATTTACTATTGACCTTACGACCGATTGGTGTTTTCCATAAATCACTATGCATAATGTCAAGCAGAAGAAAAATGCTAGACAATGAATCATAAAAGGTAGAGTTTAATATGCCAAAACCCAAGATTGACAAACATGTTTATTACATAATCTCTCAAGAAATAAAGTTTTGGTCTTTTAAGACATAATAAGGAAGAGCCAAGGCGATCCAGACGACGATGCCAAAGATCTTAGGGAAAAACAACAATAGTGGAAGGACTTGTACGGTAAGAGGTAGAAGGCAAGGAAATAGGATATAAAGTTCTCCGGTACTTCTAAAAATATTAATTCAAATTATCGGTTTTTTTTAGTTCAGGTTGGTTATTACATTTGTTGGTCGGTTATTCCGGACCAAGTGAGGATTTATTATGTAATTACTCCATGGCCGGCTTCGAAAAGCCAAAAATATTTTTGGGCCAAAGGTGGAATTTTTTTTGGCCTAAAGTAAAATGAATATTTTGTTAGCTTTAAACAATTAAATTTTTAAATGGGCATACTTGGTTATGATTTGAGTTGTGTAAAAAGTTTTATTTAAAAATAAGCTTAAACATGTCCTAAATAGGACTGGAACCCGCAACCTTTTGGTTGAGAGTAATAACATTTAACACTAAACCAAACTAGTTGGTATGTAATTGGGTTTAAACATTAAATATACATCTTGTTATTCATAAAAATACATATAAATTAAAAAAAATTCAGGCCTAACGGGTTGTCGAGCCGGGGGCCGTCGACCACCCCACCCTCCCTAAAGGCCGGCCCTGAATTACTGGCGAAGTCCCCCACGAATAGTGCAAAAATAAAGTAAATTTCCCACCTTTTAACCAAAGATTGTGGGTACTTCTTTTATGGCATAATCTTTTACGGTAAAAAAAAAAATTAATAATAATAACAGCAACAACACCAGCAGCAGATATCAGATAATTTAATTTATAATTTTTAAACCCTACAACTAATCGTCATTGCAGTTGTTGCTTTCATGCCTGGACTACACCATGGCTGAAAGCAAAACCCACTTGCGTTTTTTAGCAAAAGCAGCAAGTTGCAAGCTTTTAGTTAGATGTTATAGTAAATAACTTTATTATTTGATCATCTTAAAGTGATTACTTATGGCTTTATGTTACGTTTACTTGTTCACCTTAACTTGTATAACTATGTTAATTTTATTATTATTATTTTCTGAACGGCCAATTTTATTATTTGTTATTTTTGTATTAGGAGCTATGGATAACTTTTTAATAAAAAAATGGCATCTTAAAGGGAAAGGTTACCTAATAATATCCGTGACCCTATCTTCCACTCCTTCTATGATGATGATGTCTTATTTCTTAAACGTTTGTTGGAGGCCTAATTAATACGTATAAAAATTTTCAGGTAAAAACGTGTAATTTTATATTACCGGGAAAAAAACCGGGGTCCTTATGAAGCTTCGTCTATTGGTCCATCCTCATTAATAGCCAATCATATTTTTTTTTCGTTTTGCTTTTTTCTTTTTAAACATCTTGTTAAATCCAATTAACCACAACGCGCTTGTTACAAAGTTGGCAAGTTAAAGTCCACTGTCTATGTGGCACATGATGTTGTTATGGCGCTTTAACTAATCTTTGCTAGTTAAACAACAAACACACAATTGAAAAGATGCATGTAAAAAACATTTGTAAGATTTTTTTTCCTGCTATATTTTATGAACTATGTTTGTGTTAGTGATTTTAGTGTAATTAGGGACTAAGATGTTGATGTAATATCTATGTTTCTATATTATTATTATTAATAATAAAAAAAAGGTTTATGAAATAAAAGTTGTTTATCAAGTTAATTGTAATATGAATATATAAAAGTCCGGGTACGAGGTACACACTTATTTGATCTTATTATAACTTATATCATATTGTTACTTACGGGCGAAGACCCTACAGTGTTCCAGAGTCTCATTTAACGAGGAGAGGGGAGGGGAGGTGAATGAAATTATGAGAGAAACGAAATGAGACGAAAAACTTTTTTTTGTGTTCCCAAGTTTAATAAGAATGAAAGGAAAATAAAGAAATTTACATATTTCATGTGTTCCCAAGTTGAAAGGAAAAGAAAAGAAAGTTATAGTTTTACTATTATACCTTTTAAGTAAAACTAAAATAAAATTAGTTTTGAGGGTAATTTGGTAATTGATAAGATGTTCTCTCCTAATCTCTCCAATTTGGGATGATGATAATATACTCAAATTTTCTAGCATTTTCCCTCTTTTCCCCTCCCCTCCATTTCTTAAAAAATCTCTGAAACATGATTTTTTTTCTTATTTTCCTCTCTTTTTCTTCCCTTCCCCTTGTTAAATGAGACTCGGAAACACAGTGGGGGTTCCAAGGGAACAACGCCCCTTGGCGAGGGTCCAACTAGTGTTGTAAAAAGCATCAGTCGCTAGTCGGGCGGTGGGTGGAGACTAGTGATTAATCAGGATTAATCGGATTGGACTTTAATGTATATTTTTCAGTTTTATATATACATGCACACCTTTTTATATATAATATTCAGTTTTATACATACGCAAACATATTTTGGTTGGAAATGACTGGAATCTCGTTGAAAACCTCTGGTTTTTACTATAATCTCCGGAAACCGCTAATGTCGGTCGGAAGCTCGCCAAAAAGCGCTGATTTTTGTCGTAATCTCGCCGGTAACCATCGGTTTTGGATGGAAACTCGCCGAAAAGCGCTGCTTTTTGGCCATTGACCGATTAATTGGCCGACTAGCCCAAAATTAATCAGGACCGGTAATTAATCGGTTCCTAGTTGATATTTTTGCAACACTGGGTCCATGGGCAGCGCCGCGCCCCTTGTAGACATTAATTGCTTTATAAAAATGTATTAGAAATTTAATTTTATTAAATTTCATATATAATATTTTGGTGTCTAAACGGGCGTATCTGATGTATTTTGAATTTCAAAATACATGGTAAATTGATAACTGCCAAAACAATTACCAAGACCCTAACCCTAATAAACTGTTTCTAGATCATCCGAAGATTTCTCTGGTTCATCATACTCTAACAAATATTATACTCAAGTCTACTCAAATCAATCTGAGTTTTATTCGGTCAAAATATTTAGAAAACACAAATAATTTTGAGATGATATGTTTTACATGACTCTCAGATATCTGAATTTGTTAGTTATATTTGAGGGATTTAATTATTTATCAGTTATTTGTTTTTTTAATAGGTACATTTTAAATGAACTCGAATTTAGTTCCATGTTTAGTTATGTTTGTTAGTTATATTGTATGAAGAACTATGTTTGTTAGTTATATTTGAGGGATTTAATTGTTTTGACAAATTCAAGTCAGATCAATGAGGGTGATCGCGAAAGTCACCGAAAGAGGTTCGTCACTTAGTCGGTCTTTTCCTTCACCCTAGTTAATTAACATATTTGAGAATATCGGGATCTATGCTTATTTTCAACTCCTCGAAGGATTTTGTCTCCCTATTTTGACCCGTTCAAGGTAAAAAATGGGGTTGCTTTCTCAGCAAAACTGAAGTGTAACGAATCTTTGGATATGTTAATCCTGGTATAATCATTTAAAGAAATCTTGTATATTTTTATATTTATTTATTGACAATTTGACATAAGAGATGTTTTACGACAATGATTAGAAGTGAATCATATTAACTAAGTGAACTTATTTTAATATATCACCCCTTATAAACATGTTTATTTTAGTTAAAAATAACTGGCCCCGAACCAACACTCTTATTTTAATATATAACACCTTGAAACATGTTTTCGTTAAAAATTATATTGCCTCGAACCAACACTAGCCCGTATAGTGACGAAATTTGGAGAAAATCGTCGATGGGGCCGGACAAAAATACGTATGTAAAAAAGTCATAAATGGTGGGGCCGGGCTCAACTTTTTAGTCAAAACGGGTAAAAAATTTCACTACGTTTGAAAACATTTGAACAAAAACGGGTAAATTTACACTACTTATAAAAAACGGAGAGGGCGGGGCCACCCGTAGCCCTTGAGAAGCCTCGCCCACGAGTACGTACACAATGGAGTATCACCGATATATGGAAACCATATTGGTAATTATCAACGGTCTAAACGTACATGATGACGACGTATATGAGACTAAGACGTGCTAAAACAGGCTTGATATATCACGGTAATTTATTTTTAACTGTTATAGTTGTATTATTTAACTTTAATAATTAGAATTTGTCATATACTTTTGTTTTTCCTGTAAACATAAAAATATTTAAAATTTTTTTAAAATTAATTATTATCGGTAAAACTTAAAGGAACCTGTTGGTAATGTGTCGAAGAAAATCTCTATGGACGACACTTTAAAAGTCGTCAGTGATCCCTCAGTAATATCCATCGGTGATCGGTAAGTATTATATGTAGGTAATATATGTATGTAGCCAAATTACCCGAAGTCATATTTCCTACGACTAATCACCAATAAATTTCCATTGGCATCCATCTTTACAGACGGAATGCCGAAGGATAAGCTTGTCGGTAATACTAGCTTCGTTTTGTAACGAAATTAAACATTTGTTAAAGCGATTGTTTTCGACCTAAACTTATTTTGCTCCCGACGTGTTTTGACCTATTATAGAACCTAACATATCTGTTTTGCCAGGCTTATATTTATGCAAAAATATACTAAAATTAATTTGATAAATGCTATATTTGATGATCTAAACAATTGAATTCACATAATTATTATATACTTACAGAAACATTACAAATGAGAAACACACGAGACTCAACATTACAATGCTTCATAATAAAAACAACACACTAAAGAACTACGAGTCACGGGTAAACTTCGATAACAGAATGAGGGTCTCGAATGTGTTTTACAGTGTAACGAGTGAACCCGGCCTCAAGAAACACGTAAGACCATTCATCCAAAGTCCGCTCTTTCCCTTTACTTGTTAAAGTCATCATCGCAATATCACACATTAATCCCACCCCATCATCGTCTTCGTGCCCCACAATTACATCTACGACAATCACCTTCCCTGTATCTCGTGGAATAGCCTCCCGACATTTCTTTAGTATCACAATGCATTCTTCGTCCGCCCAATCATGTAGCACTTTCTATAACATCACAAAAAAAAATCATTAGACTAAACAAAATAATATTTGTAGGGGACAAAGGTTAATTTCCATCATTTGACTAACTAACCATCAAATAAACAACATCAGCTTTCGGAACATGATCAAACATATCACCTCCAACATGTTCAACACCTATAGATGTCGGGGCAATTGACACTACATGTGGTAGATCGAAGTTAACGCCTTTGATCCATGGACACGCCTCGACAATACCCCTTAAAGCCATTCCATTACCACCACCAACATCCACCAATGTCCGCACCCCTTTAAAAACCTCAGGACAACCCTCAATAACTGCGGCCACACAAGCACGAGCATCACACGCCATTCCATCGTTGAATAACTTACTAAACTCCGGATTTTTAGCACCAAACCCCCAAAGGTCCGTGCCATGTGCCGCATCAAAAGGTAAATCTTTGTTCCTCATAACCCAATCACTTAACTTATGGAATGGAGCCAATATAACCGGATTGGACCCTAAAAGCACCAAATCAGCCATGCTATTGTTCCCATGTCGTGTTAGGAGTCTAGATATCGGTGTTAGAGCGTATCCAACAGATGTTTCAAATATAGGTTTTTCTTGAAACACTTTACAACGGATCAAGAACCTCATGATCCTATACAATGAAGGCTTTGAACACCCGATTTCCGACGCCAAATCATCAAGTGTGACAGGAGATTTACGTTTTTGCAAGATATCGGGTATCCCGAGCTCAATGGCACACTTGATCACAGCTATAGGAGTGAAACCATGGATAAATTTCCATATTTCCACTTGGGCTGCCACTTCTTCTTTGAAACTATTAGTCTCCAAGAAGGCAAGATATTATGGACGAATCTAGTGAAGAGGGTGGTGAGGTTAAATGGGGATATATTACTAGAAACGGACTATAATATTACACTAAAATGATTTGATCTAATACTTTAATAATTGACTCCAAGAATTTTTATAAATTAAATTTCCTTTGTGATGTGTATTCTCGGGTCATAACCAAAAAAAAAACATTTTAAAAAATTGTATAAAAGAGAAGTTTGGTGCCGCGTCCATATCATTTTGATTTTCTTTTTTTAGTATTGGTAGCATAGGGAACGTAACAAGAACCGACCTAACATCAATATTTGTTTACGTAACGGAAACATACTAAATTCGTGTAAACTCACTACATTAACGTTCGGGAATGACAATGCTAGGGTTTTGATGCCATTTGTTTTTTTAGTTCCGGTACCATAACGAACGTAACGAAATAGACCATATGCCAATTTTCTTTTTTATTTATTTTTTGTTTTAATTCCGATACCGTAACGAACGAGAAAGAAACCAGCCAAATTCGCGTAAAGTCACTGCCTTTTGTTTTAGTTCCAGTACCACTGTAACGAAAACATACCAACTGTCATTTTTGTTTTAGTTCTTGTATCATAAGAAACTAACAACTGAATTTACGTCGACTTATCATCTCAACGCTCGAGACCGACAACGCTAATTTTACCACAACCCAGATTTTGTCGACCAGGTCCAACACAACACGCTGGATAAATTCCTAGTTAGTTATAATTACTAAAGATGTTGGTGTGTGCATTAGTTATAATTAAAATAAAAAAATGTATTAAGTTATACTTAAAATTATCATAAAAGTAAATAATAAACTGGTGTTTATGGTAATCTTTACAAATAAAAATATTATGTTTTATTTGTAACCTATTTTGTTTATGGTAATCTTTACTATATATAATAAAGAAAAATATTATGTTTTATTTGTAACCTATCTTGGTGTGAATACTTTATGGGTTTATCATTGTATATGGTATATGATAGACGTATGGTTCTTATCTTAATATTTTTTTTTCTCTTATGTTTTCTTTTCCTCATTTTTATTTCTCTTATGTTTTCTTTTCCTCACTCTATCCAGGAAACCAAAATATCAGCATGGAGAAGGGTTGAACGTCCATTTAGCGGGTCAGTTAAGAAACTCACAGGTGTTCTTTTTTAACAAAAATCTCTACACGCATAAATATGTCAAAGAGTATATCCCTAACAAAATTGTGCCGGTACTTGAACCACGGGGAACTCTCTGCAATGTACCACATGCTACCCATACGAGTCCAAAGATGCCTTTCGACAAACATGACAAATTTCATCAACCGGGAATAAAGGAATCATGAGGCGATACTTAAGGATAATACGATATTCCACATGGGACATATGTTGACCTAACCCATCTATGGGTTGAGTTATTCTACAAAGGTCAACAAAAAATAAAAAGTGTAAAAAGCCATAATTAAGTGATATATGTCAAGTAGGGACCAAATGAAAAGGGGAATAAAAGTAATATTACACATTTTTTCTCTCCACATACAAATCACATGTTAATTTATTCATCATTTTAAAATGTCTATAACATTTTCATATGATGTTTTTGTTGGGTTTCTATGGATAATTTATACTTAGTTAACCATTTAACTAGTCACAATTAAGGCGGAAGCGTGATATATACAAACTAAACATATCTATCCATATGTATATATATATATATATTACAAGTTTATATGATATGTGTTCATGAACAACCTAGTTTATTCATGTCATAAGATTACCAATAATCTATTTATTAGAAACCCGAAGCAAGGATCAAATGATACGAGAAAGACTAAACTATCAAAGCTATAAACACTTACATTCTTAACCCTTTAAGAGTGTAGTTGATGTTGAAGAAGATGATGATGTTGAAGCTAGACTTTCAAAAGAAAATCCTCAAACAGAATATACCCCGAGCCTCCAACACACACCGAGCTATGTTAGGAAGCTTGAACACGAGAAACCGAGACCCGAGCCTCTTCTTTTGTTCTTGGCCGAAAACCAAAACCAAGAAAGAAAGAAAGAGTTGATTTTTGCTTCCTTGAAAGTTATGTTTTGTTTACTTGTTTCAAAGATATAAAACAAAATCTTTCTCACATCATATGTTAGGTATTTTGGTCAAGTGAAGTTTACTCAATCTATCCCATATCCATGACAAGATTTTTGACCAAAACTTTTGGGGTGTGGGGCCCACCCAAAACCGGCCCCAAATAAATTTTTTTTTTTTTTTTTATTTTTTTTTTATTTTATTTATTTTATACTTTATAAAATATATAAACACCCCATCTTTTATAAACCATTTTACAAAAGAACATATAGTTAAATAATCATTCCAATAATAATTATTTGAATAAATAAATTAACCAATTAATTTATTTAACACTTTCAAGTAAGTATTCAGAAACCCGATTTTCTAAATGTGTCGTGTTCTGTATTTGTCTTATAGATCTTATCTTAACAAATACATAATTGGTGTGTGTCTAACTCGTTATTGGGTATGACCCGACTTGGATCAAACACGACTAGCCACATTAACCTAATTATGTGTCTCGGGCATACGGTATTTCAACAATCTCCCACTTGCACGAGACTCATAGGAAGTTAATGCAAATGGTGAATACCGCCTAACAACAGGTCACCACCCCTAGTGTGTTTGACTAAGTGCCATTCAATAACATCATCCCCTTCAAGTCCATACTTGATATGATATAGGTAAGTCTTATCATTACATCCCTTTGTTACTAGATGTCCTGTCAAATCGAAGAGACACAGAGTGATCATTCTCTCAATGATTTAACTTAACAGGCCTTAGACATCTAAACTCTCAACACATAAGAGGAACAAATCCCATCTTGACTGCATACATCCTCGTTGACATCTCATATGATATCTGAGCTCTTTCTTACACGTCATCGTGTTACCGAAATAACAAAGAAAAGAGTCAAGTTATCAGACTTGATGAGAAACCAGATCCAATATGCATCTCAGGTCAAAAGACACAATGATACTCGCCTTTACTCAAGGATTACTTATGATCAGTTGCACTAACTCCATGCAGTGATCCTTGAGAGCGGATCATGTCCAATATTTGTATCCCACAAATATCTATGAACCTTGGTGGCAAACCTATGCCCTATATTCATCACATGAATATCAACCAATCCGGGTTCATAATAGTCTTTCCTTCATACTTGTTCCCACAAGCATGATCGACTACGGACTTTTAGAACAACATAAGTCATTCATGGATTAAACATGCAAATATAGAACATAACTCATTGAAAAATTAAAATATAATTAATTTTCATGAGATACCCATTACATTCGTTCTTATACAAACACTAAATACAGATTAAATCCACTCACTAGAATACCGAAGTCCTAATGCACAAACATGACCCTCATGCTTTGGCCTATCGAGGAGCTTCGTGAGTGGGTCCGCAATATTTTGATCGGTATGAACTTTATGAATACATATCTTTCTCTTTTCAACTTCATCCCTTATGTAGTTGAATCTGCGCTCAATGTGCCTCGTTTTCTGATGAGCACGAGGCTCCTTGATCTGTGCAATAGCACCCTCATTGTCACAGAATATCTCTAGGGGCTCCTGAATGGTAGAGATAATCCCTAGATCCATGATGAACTTTTTCATCCATGCAGCCTCTTGGGCTGCCATTGAAGCGGCGATGTACTCAGATTCTGTAGTGGATAACGCGACAACATCCTGCTTCGAACTCTTCCAAGAGACAGCGCCTCCATTCAAAATGAAGACATATCCCGACTGTGACCGAGAATCATCTCGGTCAGTTTGGAAACTCGCATCCACGTAACCCTTTACGACGAGTTCCTCCTCACCAAACCCATATATTAAAAACATATCCTTAGTCCTTCTAAGGTATTTTAATATATTCTTGACAGCCATCCAATGACTATCACCTGGGTTGTGCTGGTATCTACTCGTTATGCTTAAAGCATACGAGACGTCCGGTCTAGTGCACATCATTGCATACATAATAGATCCTATTGCCGAAGCATAAGGAACATGCTTCATCCTATCCTGCTCTTCCTTAGAGCTAGGACTTTGGGATGAGCTTAACACGGTTCCTCTAGGAATAGGTACCAAACCTTTCTTAGAGTTTTCCATCCTGAACCTTTTCAGGATTTTATCAATGTATGCACTTTGATTGAGTCCGATCAATTTCCTTTGTCTATCCCTATAGACCTTTATTCCCAAGATATATGTCGCTTCTCCAAGATCCTTAATTGAGAAACGACTACTTAACCACGCTTTAACGTTTTCCATACTTGGTATATCATTTCCAAATAAAAGTATATCATCGACATACAAAATAAGGAACATGACTATACTCCCACTAGCCCATTTATACACACACGCCTCATCACCGTTTTGGACGAAACCAAACGCTTTGATTTCTTCATTAAAACGATGATTCCACATCCGTGATGCTTGTTTCAACCCGTAGATTGATTTCCTTAACTTACATACTTTGTCAGGGTTAGATGGATCGACAAAACCTTCAGGCTGAACCATATGGACATCTTCCTCAAGATATCCATTAAGAAAAGCGGTCTTGACATCCATCTGCCATATCTCATAATCAAAATGAGCTGCAATGGCAAATAATATCCTGATCGACTTAAGCATCGCGACCGGCGAAAAGGTTTCATCATAATCAATCCCTTGAGTTTGCGTGAAACCTTTTGCTACAAGTCGTGCTTTGTAAGTATCTAAATTTCCATGCATATCGGTCTTCTTCTTGAAGACCCACTTACATCCAACCATTTTGGAGTTAAGTGGACGATCAACCAATTCCCAAACTTGGTTATCGTGCATGGATTGCATCTCGGCGCTCATGGCTTCAAGCCACTTGTCACAATCAGGTTGTGACATAGCATCTTTGTAGGAGATCGGTTCATCCGAATCGACCAAGTAGCAATCATCCACGAGAAATCCATATTTCTTGGGAGGTCGACTAATCCTACTAGATCTGCGAGCAACGTGTGTATGATCAACCATTTGATCACCTTCAACATCCTCGTGTTGAAAACTAGTATCGACCAACTGTGTATCATCCAGTGATTCTTGAACCTCTTCAAGTTCCACTCTCTTTTCACTAGGTCCTTCCATAAGGAACTTAGTTTCTAAGAAGTATCCTTTGCGTGAAACAAACACCTTTTGTTCACTAGGATCATAGAATATATATCCTATATTATCCTTTGGGTATCCTATGAAGATACACCTGATGGATCGAGCCTCAAGCTTATTTGGGGTGTCACGTTTAACATAAACTATGCATCCCCATACCCTTAAATATGAAAAGGATGGAACCTTTCCATGCCACACTTCATAGGGTATTCGATCCACCTTTTTGGTCGGGGCCATATTCAAAATACGAGCCGCTGTAAGTAGCGCATATCCCCAAAATGATGGTGGTAGTGAGCTTCTTGCCATCATTGATCGAACCATGTCCAACAGTGTTCGATTCCTCCTCTCGGATACTCCGTTATGTTGAGGAGTACCAGGAGGAGTGAGCTGTGAAATAATTCCACAATCTCTAAGATGACTTTGAAAAGCATCACTTAGGTATTCGCCTCCTCTATCGGAGCGGAGTACCTTGATTGTTCGGTCGAGCTGATTTTGTACTTCATTTTGAAATTCCTTGAACATTTCAAAGGCTTCATGTTTGTGTTTCATTAGATACACATACCCATATCGACTAAAATCGTCGGTAAAGGTAATGAAGTACCTTTCACTATTCCTACTAGTGGGCTTGAGAGGTCCGCATACATCCGTATGTATGATACCTAACAAGTCCTTAGCCCTTTCATTTGTACCTTTAAAAGGTTCTTTGGTCATCTTGCCTTGAATACAAGATTCACACTCATCAAACGAACCTAACTCATTTGTTTTCAAAAGACCATTCTTTTGGAGAGTATTTACACGATTCTTGTTTATGTGTCCAAGACGACAATGCCAAATGTAGGAATCACTCAAATCCTTTTTGAGTCTTTTAGTGGAAGTTTGATATAATGAGCTATTTAAGGTATTGTCATGAACCAATTCATAAATACCGTTGTTTGGTACAGCTTTAAAATAAAAGATACCATTAGATGATACATGCATTTCTGATTTTACAAATTTAAAGTCAAAGTTACATTGTCTAAGAAGGTGCACAGAAATAATGTTCCTAGTCAAACTAGGAGCATACAAAACATTTCTCAAAACAACTTCCAAACCTCTTGGAAGCGATAAAGTGAAGTCTCCTCTAGCGACCACTTGCACCCTTGCACCGTTGCCCATGAAAAGACTCACTTCGCCCTTCTTTAAGTCTTCATTCCTTTTGAACCCCTGCAACCAATTGCAAATGTGAGTTCCACATCCGGTATCCAATACCCATGTGTTAGAAGAAATAAGATTTAGCTCAATATTAATCATAAAGACATTACCCGAGGCATGCCCCGCATTCCTCTTGTCTCTTAGCTCTTTTAGGTAGACCGGGCAATTGCGTTTCCAATGTCCGGTCTCCCCACAACCAAAACAAGGATCATCCTTATGTCCCCTCGGTTCCACAACCTTTTGTTTCTTTGCCATAACCGGTGATTTGCCCTTACCCTTAAGATGCATAGGAGGACCCTTTCTTTTTGCTACCTTAGCCTTAGGATTGGGTTGAGATCGATTCTTGGATTTACCTTCATTGATCGCAAACATGGGTAAAACCCTTTTACCCATGCTCGCCTCGGCTGTTTTAAGCATTGAGTGAAGTTCTCCAATGTTTTTGTCCCACCCGTTCATGTTATAATTTAACACGAAAGTGTCGAACCTTTTCGACAAAGAGTTAAGGATCAAATCCGTAGCTAACTCTTTTGAGATGGGACAATTGAGCTTGGCGAGGCGATCAATGTAACTTTTCATCTTAAGCACATAAGTTGAAACTGGTTGATTATCATCCATTCTACATGCATGCAAGGCTCGAACCGTTTCGAACCTTTCAACTCTTGATTGCTTAAGGAACATTTCCTTAAGTTGAGTAATCATGTCGTACGCATTATGGTTTTCGAAATCCTTTTGGATTTCGGGAACCATAGTCGCCAACATGAGGCATGACACTTGAATGGAATCTTCCGTGTGTTGGACCCAATTCATATATTCGACCTCACTTCCCTCTTCCGGTTCATTGGGGATAGGTGTTTCCAAAACATGATATAATTTTTCTTGTTTTAGAACAATCCTTAAATTTCGGAACCAATCTGAAAAGTTATTGTGGTTAAGACGATCTTTAGCGAGAATAGATCGGAGAGATACATTTTGGACGTTAGGGATTATGTTGTCGTCGACGTGTGCGGCCATCTGCAGAATTTTAATTAAGTTCATTTTAGTGTTTTACCTTTTTAATTATTAATACCCTTTTATATATACCAAATATAATTAATAATTAAAATCTAGAATCCAACGATAAACCCGACTCCGGTTAGGTGACCTTTTTCCCATTGTCGGTTTATCAAGGTAGTTATTCATAACAATTGCAAACCCTTTTGCAACTTCTAGAGTTTATGGGACCGGTTCGAAATCATATTTCGTGTCGGCATGTTAATCCCATCAACACCTATTAGACCCCATGTTTGGGTGACCCTCTTCACATGGTTCTAATTTAAGTCGTCCTACTTGTATCAACTTGTAATATTAACATACAAACGGTTAGGTGACCTTTTTCCCATTTATATGCCAATATTACCTCAACATATTAATTTACTCTACGCGGTTAGGTGACCTTTTTCCCACTAAGAGCTTACTAATATGTTAAGCGTTGTACAAAAGGATGGTGTTTAACTTGTTATCCTTAATTTTAAAAGGGATTTTTTTTAGTTTTAATAATTCTAGTTGTAAAACTTTAAATCATGTTCTAACATGCATTTAGTAACATGATTATTTTGAAACCATTTTCAAAATTCTAATTTATAATAAAACCATTTTATTATGGGCGTGAGACGGCTAGTTAATAAATCCATTTTATTAAACTACGTGTCACGTAATTACCGATAATTATTAGAACCCGTTTTATGCTTTGTTAATTAATTCTATGTGACGAAGTTGATATCCTAATATCTAACAACCACACAATCAAACAATCAATTAACAAGCATACACAATTATACTAGACACGAGCCACTAAGTTAGACCACACTTGTTAGCCGAAACAAGTGTGTGTCTTAGGTCCGATCCTAAGGGACACATGACACATGGATGTTGTAGCTCCCACTCGATCCCGCATCCAAATGCGTCAAGCATCT
Source organism: Bidens hawaiensis (assembly GCF_021521415.1). Taxonomy (NCBI): domain Eukaryota; kingdom Viridiplantae; phylum Streptophyta; class Magnoliopsida; order Asterales; family Asteraceae; genus Bidens; species Bidens hawaiensis. The sequence goes on along the minus strand of NW_027496939.1, from coordinate 36,179 downwards.
TCTTCAACCCCGTTGTGATCCATAGGGCTTGAACTTGGGCCTTAGCTTCCATAAGCTTCCATTTGGGCTTAATTGGTGGGCTTAGGTCCTTTTGGGCTTGAATCCCCTTAATGGGCTTGTGAGACCCATTATCACCATACCCGGCCCAATAAGGCCCAAACTTCCAATTTTGCAATCTTCTTTAAATTTACATAACAAATGTCCTAATACATTTTTCTATAAAATAAAGATATTACAAATAAACTATTTATTACATACCCATATGAATAAATAATTACAAAACTGCCCTTAATTAATTATTACAAACCGAAACTTTGAATAATTAATAACAATCACAACAAACGTCCATTTGGTCTACGGCTCGGTCTAGTTTTAACAAACATAACCCGTTATGTCTTAGGAACCCGTTCCAAAACCCCTTGACCTTATCGGGCCTAGCCCAACCCATTTGGGCTTGACCCAATAACTTAATTATGAGCTTCGGCCCACTTGTCCAAAACACATGGGCTTCGGCCCAATGAAAAGTCTAATGGGCTTCGGCCCATTTAACCAAAATGGGCTTCGGCCCATTTAACTTTCTTCCCTCCTTTATTTTTCTTCTCGGTTAACCCATTAACCTAATGAAGTGGGCTTCGACCCAATCACATCCGAATTGGGCTTCGGCCCATGAACTCGGTTTTATATATATATTTTTTTTTTGAACAAAGCCAAAAATAATAACAAGATTAAATACAAAAAATCATGCATGTTTATTTTTGTATAAAATCTTTCAAGGGGAAAAATATAAAACCGAAAACCCGAAGCTTAGTTTCCCGTATCCCGGCTCTTGATGCCATTTGTTGGGTTTCTATGGATAATTTATACTTAGTTAACCATTTAACTAGTCACAATTAAGGCGGAAGCGTGATATATACAAACTAAACATATCTATCCATATGTATATATATATATATATTACAAGTTTATATGATATGTGTTCATGAACAACCTAGTTTATTCATGTCATAAGATTACCAATAATCTATTTATTAGAAACCCGAAGCAAGGATCAAATGATACGAGAAAGACTAAACTATCAAAGCTATAAACACTTACATTCTTAACCCTTTAAGAGTGTAGTTGATGTTGAAGAAGATGATGATGTTGAAGCTAGACTTTCAAAAGAAAATCCTCAAACAGAATATACCCCGAGCCTCCAACACACACCGAGCTATGTTAGGAAGCTTGAACACGAGAAACCGAGACCCGAGCCTCTTCTTTTGTTCTTGGCCGAAAACCAAAACCAAGAAAGAAAGAAAGAGTTGGTTTTTGCTTCCTTGAAAGTTATGTTTTGTTTACTTGTTTCAAAGATATAAAACAAAATCTTTCTCACATCATATGTTAGGTATTTTGGTCAAGTGAAGTTTACTCAATCTATCCCATATCCATGACAAGATTCTTGACCAAAACTTTTGGGGTGTGGGGCCCACCCAAAACCGGCCCCAAATAAATTTTTTTTTTTTATTTTTTTTTTATTTTATTTATTTTATACTTTATAAAATATATAAACACCCCATCTTTTATAAACCATTTTACAAAAGAACATATAGTTAAATAATCATTCCAATAATAATTATTTGAATAAATAAATTAACCAATTAATTTATTTAACACTTTCAAGTAAGTATTCAGAAACCCGATTTTCTAAATGTGTCGTGTTCTGTATTTGTCTTATAGATCTTATCTTAACAAATACATAATTGGTGTGTGTCTAACTCGTTATTGGGTATGACCCGACTTGGATCAAACACGACTAGCCACATTAACCTAATTATGTGTCTCGGGCATACGGTATTCCAACAGTTTTTTTTAAAGTTCACCATAAAACTGGTCACTATAAGCTCCAAAGGCTGAGGTGGCGGGCGCCGACGGGCGCGGAACACCGCAGTGGGGCGCGGTGCTTCCTTGGGCGCCGATGCTTTGGTGGTTCAAACAGCCGGCGCGCTTTGAAAGTTTTGGTGGGTCCCCCCCCCCCCCCCTCTAACGTTCATAAACGGCTACATTTAAGAAAAACTAATTATTTTATTTATAAATACTAACTCATTTTATCATTTTATACTCAAACAAATACCAAATTACTATCATATTTCATAACAAAAAACTTCCAACTCTCTACCATGAATCATTTCTCAAATTTCACCGGCTCGAGCTCAAACCCGAATCTAAACCAGAACACGAGCTCGAGCTCAAACCCTAACCAAAACCCAAACACCAACCCAAACCCGTGGGATCAGTCTCAAAGGTGGTGGGCTAGTTTACTCGCAAATAATGACCCTACCAACCCTTACTTTGCCAACCAACATGTACCTGCAATGCCTCCAAACGTACAATCATTTCCAAACGATATGTTTTATCGAATGCCAATGCCGTGCATGCCTCCGCCACCCCAAACCCAAACACCTCAAACCCAAACACCCGAAACCCAAGCTGTCGAAACCAATATCCCGAAACCCAAGTCGACGAACCCCAAGTTCATCGCAAGCGAAGCCATAAAAAAAAGGTTGTTGCCGATCAAACACCAACCGAAATGTATGACAGGAAAAAGTGGGAAGACGGTGAGGAATCGGCGTTGGCGCAAGCGTGGATCGACTCATACGAAGACTCGATGTTAGGTGACGGTAAACGCACCGCGATATTTTGGACAGAAATACGTGATAAGCTTTTTGAGATAATGGGTCGAGGTCGCTACCGCGTGGATGATTCCGTCTCCAACAAATGGAAGGCAATGGTTTTAAAAATGAACCACTTCTCCACAATTCACACTCGCCTTAAGAACAACAAAGGAAGCGGCACGAACGACGCCGACCTTATTAAGGATATGTTGAAACGATACAAGGGCCTTCATGGTCACCACTTCGGCATGGGGATGTCTGAAATTTGGAAGAAATGCACAAGCTCGCCAAAGTGGCATCCGATCCCGACATCTTCACCGCGACCGTCCAAACGGTCAAAAACAACGTCTACTTCGGCCGATCAATCGCCGTCTCAAGTCGCGTCGGATGCTCGTTCTCAATTTAACTTAAACGAGATTGATCCCGATTTTCTTTTTGATGAACCGGATGAGTTGCCACGTCCGGTAGGAAGAGAAAGGGCCAAGGTGGCGGCTAGAACTGGGGGGTCTTCGTTTAGAACGACATCCTCAATGAGTTCCGACGTGAGCGCGCGGTTTGACAACTTGGAGGTTGCACTTAAAGAGTTTCGCGAGGAAAAAAAAACACTCGAAAGAGGAACTCAAGATAATACACGAAGAAAGAAAAGCGATGCATGCGGAATACAAAGCCATGCATGAAGAAAGAAAGAAGGATAAATCGGAGTGGCAACGAGAGAAGGACTTCAAGCTCCTCGCAAAGGATCTCTCGCATCTAGATCCAGCCACGCGGGCGTTTTTTGAGAAAAAGAAAGAAAAGATGATGGCAAAATACGCAAACGAGGACTCAGACGCCGAAAATTAGTTGTATTTTTTTTCTACTTGTATGTTTTTTTATGTTTTTTAGTTTAATTAAGTTTGATTTTTATTATTTAGTTGAATTTAGTTTGTATTTTATTATTAAGTTATATTAAGTTTGTTGTTTTATTAAATTTATAAAAAAGAAAAAAAAATTAAGAGGCTTCGAAGCATCTTAACCATTGAGGGGCATCTTTGGGGTGTGGTGCTTTGAAGCCCTTAGTGCACACATGGCGTTGGCGTGGCACTGGGGAAGCCCCTCACCAGAGAGGACAGCCAAATAGCAAATGCTTTTTTACCTTTTACACGATTATGATTTTATTATATAAAAAAATTCGGTCATTATGTCTTTTGCTTGCTATTGTGTCGTTTTTTCGTCATTGTGTCTTTATCTTTGTCATTGTGTTTTTTTCGCCATTGTGTCTTTTAACTTATCATTGTGTGTTTTTTAAATACTAATAACACCATGTAAATATAATAAAAAAATACCAACAATTTATCTAATACATAAAACACAATAATAAATACATATTACACATTAACATGAAATATAAACCACAATAATGAATACATATAACACAATTTCCTGAAACGTAAGACACAATGGTAAATACATAACACAATGACCTGAAACGTAAAACACAATAGAAACTACATATTAACGTAATACACAATGAAAATAATAATAGTTTTCTCGAATTAAGTGAATTTTGAGCACATTGACTAAACACAATGATAAGTGGAAACACAAATGTTAAGCACAAAGAGACGTAATCTTTGTTTTAATGTTTATCCTTAATATGAGTACTAATTGAAAAACACAATGAATCTATAACACAATGCATAAAAAAAACCCAATGGACAACCAAATAATACAATATAAAAAAACCCAATATTTTTTTTATTTTTATATAAAAATATAATATTCATATTAAAGATAAAAAAACGTTTGTTATTATGGTAAAAGAAAATTTTCTAAAAAAATGCCGTATGAAAAAGTTACACATTTTAAAATGATGAATGAATTGATATGTGTCTTGCATGTGAAGAGAGAAAATCATCATAAGTGGATTATTACATTCATTCCTTCTTATCAATTTTTATTCTTAAATTAATCTCCATCATCCAAATCAAAGATTAATGAATTAGATTTTTTTTCAACATTCTCATTTTTTTTTGTACTTTGTATTTTAACCTTATCCACTCATCTATAAGGATAACAAGAAGAAAATCTTGACCATGTGATGCTCATAGACACTCAAAAACGGCTTTTTTCTACATGTCATATCAAAGTGCGTTTAACCAATAACCACTTGACTACTACATTACAAAAATACTTTCTTTTGTTTTGGCCAAAAGCTTCATTTTTAGTTTTTTTTCCGTCTTTCATTTTCTGAATGATCTTTCACGAAATTTTTTTATTTGGATCCTTAGAATAATTTTTAGAAGTGTTAAGCTATTTGTTAGTGTACGTTAACCAATATGGTCATTTAATAGCTCAAATTTGAATATTTTTTATATATATATAACCTTATGTTATATTACAAACTTTATTTCTGATTTTGTAATCTTGTTTGCATCCAAGTACAAGAAACGAGTTATCATAATGTTGACTGGTTTTTAGTCAAAAACTGACAGGTATTGACCAATGTAGGAAGCTTGAAATGAATCAATATACAAATGCCTATTCTTATCGGCCCATAAGAACCAAAACTTTGTTTTTAGTAGGATTGGGTTTGCTATCCAAAAGGGGGTTGCGGCGCAGCTTGTTGCCCGCTTACCTACCACTTCATTGTAAATCGTTTGGAAATTTCTATGGTAATATAAAGTGGTTTTTAATAATAAAAAAAAAAGAAAAAAATGAATCAAAATTATCGTTTTCTACAAGTCTGGTTTATTGAAAACATTAAAATACCATTATGTACACACCTGAAAACCTTATATGGACCCTAGACGACAATGACACAATAGTAAGTTATGTCCCCGTCGTGTAGCGCAGTTGGTTAAGGGAATGTAAGATTTGGAACTATAACCTAGAGGTCGTGGGTTCGAAACCGATACTAAGCGCCAATCGCCTTGCCCCTGAGTGAGGCTGATTTACCTCTCACGTGATGGGCCTGGGACGGTCTGGCGTGAGCCGGTTTGCGTGTCTGGAACAACACGTTTTGGAACTAAATAGTAAGTTATGAATATATGTTGATTCACAAAATCAATTATCAACAGAAATAGAAATCCACCAAATATAGATTGCGACTTAACGTTTTTAAAATTTTTTTAAAATAAACTTGATCAATATTCCAACAATAAATTCGTTTTCAATGGTGTGCCATCATATATCATATATGTATAATAATCTAGTGGGCACCCATAGACTCGCTACATCTTAACATTCGTAACCTAGTGACTGGCCGAGAAGTTAGATGACGCTTTTGAGGGCAGTCAGATGTGTATATGTGCTTAGCTCTTGGTTGACCTGACTTTCAACCTCCACTTCATCTAAGGAATGGTATTACAAAATACCATCTGGATTATCGCTTGAAAGCTCTATTGGCATTTGTTGTGAACCAGGAATGTACCTTACATGACTCGCTCTCGTCACTACAAGACGATCGATGCTAAAGAAGTCGGTAAAATAACTGCTGTTTTGATACATCTAGAAGGGTTTATTAGGAATAGGAATTGACATTGTCCTGTCTTATTCGTACTTTATCAAACTTAAACTGGTTAAAACCTAAGTACTTTGTTAAATACCTAAGTTGCTAAAATCAATGGGTGTTACACACGGCCTCAGGGGCTGCACGTATAACCAGCAGTTGCTACCAATTTTGTCAATTCATCAAAGTTTGTGACGTGTCAAAAATTTGTTTTTATTAGAATATTGATTTATTAAACAAAAAATTTAAACACCCTTAAAGATCACAAACATTTGTTTAAAGATGTTACAAGGATAAAACATTTACAAAATTCGCTAACTAATATCTATGCCTTGGGATCTCCAAATTTCATCCGACATTCATCATCGTCTATCATCTTATTCTCGATTACCTGAAAACACTTTTGCAGTTGCATCAATTATTGCTAGTAAATATTGTTGGCTACTCATAAGGTTTTCATAATTTATTAAGACAACAAATAACAATGACTTTTAACAACGACAATATTCTCTTCCTAGGATCATTAACCACTTAAAACATACACACATCACAAAAAAGAGTGCATGACTACAATATGCCTGCTACTTTACACTATGTATGCATGGATCCATCACATGTATATTTTAGTCTGATTGTTAGCTATCAGTTCGTGTCAAAACGTTTTAAGGATTACATATCATCCTATGTTAATAATCTATGACTCTTTAACTATGGATAAGCTCGGTCCTGCGTATTATTGATTATCTTGAACCTATCCTAATAGGTTCGTACAAAAACCTATGTCATCATGGGATATAACTTAGACCTTGATGGGCCAGGTTTTATGGTTTCAAACATTTCTTCCTTTTAAAACTTTAATCTTGTTTTATAGTTTAAAACTTTTTAACAAAACGTACATCCTTTGATAGACTATAATAACAAATTGACTTGTTGTTCTCTATTTGACTAATCGTATTCTTTATTATTAAAAGGTTCATATTGAAGAAACGTACATTTGTACAAGAAAATAATAAGGGGTTGCGACGCAGCTTGTTGCCTGTTTGCCTATCACTTTACTGTAATCATTTAGTAGTAACTATATATATATATATATATTAATTTGAATTGGGCTGGTGTCTCACATTTTTTTACTGTTCTACACCTACAGATATTTATGCTCAGGTTACAACCAACTAGAGATAGAGGTACCAATGGTGGGTTCTAGAGAGAGAAACAAAGACACAAGGCGTTGCCCCGTCGTTGTCGGCAGTTCCGGCGTGTGGCGCTTTCTGTTATCTCGCTTTGAACCTTTTGCTTTCGCTCATGATGGTGAGAATTTTACGTAGTGTTGGTTGGTGGTTGTCGGTGATTCCGGCCATCTATGGCGGCTTGGGAGGTTGTTATCTCACATTTTGTTACTGTTTTACCAGTATCGATTTTTATGATGTTACCGGCTGTTGTACATTTCATTCTTCTGTCAATTCTGCAGCATTCATTGCCGGCCGAGACGGCTATTTATGGCCAAGGCGGTGCCTTCTGTTGCCTTTTGTTTCTAACGTAGAACCTTTTGGTTTGAGTCAATGAGGTATTAATTAGGCTTGGCGTTGCCCTGCTGTTGCCGACGGCCCCGGCTGTTTATGGCGGCGGCTATTGTCTGTTGACGATGATAACTTTTGTATGCTGAAGGCTATGATGATACTTAACTTATCCGAGCCTCCGATATGTGCAATTTGTTGATTTTCCTATGAATTTACAATGATTTCATATATTTTGCGTTATTTATTTATATATATATATATATATATATATATGTAAATTTACAATGAGTTCATATATTTTGCGTTCTTTTTTTTCTTGTGAATTTACAATTATTTCATTTAGTTTTCTGCAATTTTACCGATCTTGTATGATATATGCTTTTACCAAATTAGGTGGTATAGATTGATATAAAGAATTATATCTTTAAAATCTAAAGCTTATAGGTTTGATAAATTTCTTGTATTTTGTGTGTTTTTAGACTTGATATTCAAGTTTGACATTTGGAGGAAGTGCACAATTTTTTAAAATGCGTCATAAGGTTACTGCATTTTGTAGCTTCATGTTTTATGTCTAGGTTACTGCATTTTGTAGCTTCATGTTTTATGTTTTATTTGGTCTATGCTCAATTTTGTTTGATTTGGGTCTATCTTGCTTCCTTTGGTAGGGGTTTTATACAAACATATGGTTCTAATGATAGCTTATTTCATGTAAAATACAATAATTTATACCCAACACAAACTTGACGTAACAACTAATAAACCAAATTGTTGACTTCACGACCCCGTCGCGTAGCGCGGGTAATCCAGCTCGTTACTATGATAATGAAAAAATAATAAGAAAAAAATATTATATGGAAAACTAATACCAATAGGTTTACTTTTCAAATTATTGACTATAACTACGTGTCTACGTCATAGGTCTTAGCTTAGATAATAATTCACTAAAACAATTAATTGTTACCTTAACGAGCTTAACAACAAGCTATACAATTGGGTTACGGCTTCGGTGATCTAGCATAACTTTCACTTGAATCAAACGTTGGGACTTTGGAAATCGTCTCAGGACTCGGGCAAGGAAGAGGGCTATGAACTCAAGAACAATTTTCAAGGGAGAACGCTAGAAATTCGATGTTAAAAATGACACCCATAAGGCCCTATTTATAGCCAAGCTCGCCAACCCTTAGCGGACCGTCGGGCTAAATCTTTCACATGTCAAAATCTTTCAAAGCTGGAAAACATGTAGCCGCCAACGCACCGTTTGCACCACTGCCAACGGTTCGCTGGGAAGATGAGCCATCGACGCGCGTGACAATTCGCCGCTTCATTATCTACCACGTGTCATTACCTTGTTAATTGCTTCACCTGGTCAACAAATCCATAGCGGTTCGGTGGGGCCAAATTTACACATTTTTATTTTAACCATGTACATTCGTTTAATTGTTTGACCCTTTAAACTTTCAAAGTTTGTCGATTTTAACACATAATTTTGTGTATCATTGAATTTATCACTTGAATCCTTTATTTATTTCATAATAATACATTACACACATGACAAACATAGAAGATAGAATACATTATAAAAATACAAATATTATAAGAACCAAGGAAATAGTGAATATAAAGATTAAGGATACAATTCAATAACAGATTGAAGAGCTTGAATATGTTTTATAGTGTAACGAGTGAATCCGGCCTCATGAAACACATACGACCATTCTTCTAAATTGCGTTCTTTTCCTATGCTTGTATAAATCATCATGTTAATATCAAACATCAATCCCAATCCTTTAAACTCATTTTCTTCATCACGTCCTAATACTGCATCTATGATAATCACCTTCCCTTTATTTTGCGGAATAGCTTCTCGACATCTTCTTAGTATGGCAATGCATTCCTTATCCGCCCAATTATGCAATATTTTCTTCAACATTCAAACTTACTCGTTACTTGTGTTATGATTCATAACACGAAACATGATCGTATTGAAATTAAATGAAGGAAGATAGAGTAAAAAAAAAAAAAGTTAGTCAAGATTATGCTAGTTTACAAAAGGTGAGTTGAAGTAAACATCCTGTTATAAGTGAAAGATGCGCGTATAAATGATGGGAATTACAAATATAAACTAATCAAATTATCTTAAAATTATAGTAAAGAGATGAGAAAACCAAGAAAATTACCACCAACTAATCAAGTTTTTTCTTATATTTAATTATGAGGTTAGAAAGGTAAAAAAAAAGAATAAAAACAAGGGATATTGGATTTTAATAATTCGAACTTTGTCCTATTCGCTGATGTTAATCGCAATTTAAGAAATTCCCTAGGTTAATCCCAACTTTCACCCGATTGGCCTTCATCGAGTATTTACATAATAGAGACTAACCCAGTTAGTTTAAAGGCAAGAAATATCATTTCTCCAAGTTTGGGAAACAAATAAAAACGTAATTAAACTTCAAAACCCGCCGCCGCCACCGCCAACGCCATCGCCGCCACCATCTTCTTGCCACTTCCGCTAGCGACATCGCCGTTGCCGCCACCATCGTCCCTCCACCGCCACCGCCATCACCAACGTCCCACCACCTCGCCACCACCACCACTATATATTAATTAATAATAATATAAATTTTCAAACTCTCCCTTCATAAACCTATAATCTGCATAGTGGTGTTGGCAGCTGTGGCGGGACGATGATGGCAACAATGGCGGTGGTGGCGGAGAAGATGACGGTTGGTTTGAAGTTTAATTACCTTTTTCATTTGTCCCCAAAACTTGAAGAAATGACTTTTTTTGCCTTAAAACTAACCAGGTTAGTCTCCGTTAGGAAAAGGCTCGGTGAAGAACAATAGAATAAAAGTTGAGATTAACCTAGGGAATTTCTTTTATTGAAATTAATGTCGGCCAATATGCCACAGTTCAGATTATTAAAAACCTCAAATATATAGTTCACGAAATTACATGTATGTACCTCACGAAATTACATATATGTAAACTCATGAATGTGACAAGTTAGTATCTCATCATACAAAGAAAACATATTTCACTTTGTGATAGACGTATTTTAATCACTTTTATATTTATAACCTTACAATAAAAAGAAACAAAACTTTATTGGTTATAGTAGTAGTTAAAAATTAAGAAAAAAGTAGTGCATACCATCACATAAACAGCATCAGCTTTAGGAACATGATCAAACATATCACCTCCAAGATGCTCAACACCATTAGTAGATGTTGGAGCCATTGAAACCACATGAGGGAGATCAAAATTAATCCCCTTGATCCATGGACAAGCCTCCACAATCAACCGTAGAGCGGTCCCATCACCACCACCAACATCCACAAGGGTTGTCAGCCCCTCAAACACCTGTGAACAACTCTCCAACACGGCCGACACCAAAATCCGTGCTTCACAAGCCATTCCATCATTGAATGACTTACTAAAACCAGGATTCGCCGCACTATATTCCCATATATCTTTTCCATGTGCCGCCTCGAATGGTAATTCTTTGTTACCTAACATCCAAGCACTTAACTTGTCCCATGGAGCCAACATTGCTGGACTACTTGTTAAAAGAACCAAGTCAGCCATGCTATGATTTCCATGTCTTGTTAGGAGTCTAGATAATGGTGTCTTAACATATCCAAGGGATGTTTCGGATATTGGTTTTTCTTGAAACACTTTATAGTGAATCAAAAACCTCATAACCCTATGCAACGAAGACTGTGAACACCCGATCTCTGATGCTAGATCAACTAGTGTTATCGGGGATTCACGGTTTTCGAGGATATCGGGTATCCCAAGCTCAATGGCACACTTGACAAGAGCAATGTGAGTGAACCCAAGAATATAATTCCATATTTCTTCTTGTGGTTTCACTTCTGTGTCTTTTAAAAGAGCTTTCTCTTTCTTTATTTCTGTGCCCATTTCTTTTTCTTAAAATTGTACAATGAATTTGAGATTTTAGCATGATTTAAATAGCAAGAAGTATCGCATGGTTAGATTTTATTTAGTAATCTATTTTATCCCATTTCATGAGGTTACACTTACATGTTGAAGATAATGTTTACTTTTATTATATTAGGCATTAATTATTTAATCATGTAAGAGTGAGTAAGGTGGGTCAGGTCATGGGTATAAGTTTTTTTTAATGGACAAGTAACAGAATTGTCCAGTACTTCGTACAGGATGACCCGATAGTGAAAGGTCACAGCCAGTTAGCCCAACTTAGCCGTACGAAGCCCTTAAGCGCATCTAAGTTATCTTCAGTACTGGGGAAAACCCACCCACCAGAAAGCCCACCGGTGGTAATACCCGGCGCTCTCATGATCGAACTGAGATCACAAAGATCACAGTCTTTCTTCATTGAGTCACCCATACCCCTCAAAAGTGAGGTACGTGGGGTTTGAACTTGAGTCTCCATGAAGAAACATAAGGTTTTTACCACTACACCACTGTAACATTCCACTTTTGATAATAATAAATAAAAGAATTTTATTTACTTAATGGTGGCTTATTATTTAGTTAGGTTAAATAATAATGATAGAGTGTGGAGTTTGACAATAAAATATGAAATAAAGGATGGTGATGGAACTTAGATCCATGGACTTTGAGGTATTTAAATCATTGGTGGAAGGAATTATTTGGTGAGTTATTTGGAAGAATAGAAATAATGCGATTTTTGAAGCAGGTGACTTAAAGACGGAGTTTATTTAAGAGTGTATTTTACACTTCTCGTTTCTTCGCATTGTAAATGAGAATAAAAAGACACAAATAAGTTGGACCCAGTTGATCCAAAACCCTCATATTTTCTTGTAATTCTGTTTATTGGTTAGCCTTTTCTAACCAACTCCATGAGTTTTATAAATCATTGTCGTTCAATTTTTTTTCCAATATACTGAAAAATCATTGCATGTTCTCTCTCATCCACTCACAACACCCTAAAAAACTCCTTACATTATAAAACCCTCACTCACAAAAAATGAGGGATAGGATGTGAATGCTCTTAGCTTAATCTTATAGGCGAGTATAGGTTAATGCAATGGATAAAAAATGAAATAAACAAGGTAATGAATGGACAAATGAATGAAATTGATTATAACTATTCTATTGTGGTGTTTTGGTTACCATGTGAGAACAGAATGAATCATTACTTTATTTTATTTGATAGGCACGAAAAGAGAAGGGAATAAAATAGAAATGATAGTGAGTGGTGGTAGGTGGCGATGACAACGGTGGGTGGTGATGGTGGTTGGTGATGGTGGAAAGTGGTTGTGGAGGGTGGTAATTTTGGTTGTTGGTGATGGTGACATTCACCGACGACGATCGATGGCAACGATGGTTGGCGGTGGTGGTGGGCGTCAAGCATGAATTGTGGTTGGCAATAGTTGGTGGCGGTGGGCGGGAGGTGGTGACGGTAACAGTGGCGAGAAATGGTGTTGGTGGTTGGCTGTGGTGGTGGGAGGGTGTTGGAGGTGATTTAGGGTTAAAAAAAAGTAAAAAGAAAAAAAAAACATAGTGGATGGAATGAATTTAGGGTGTTTAAAGGAAATTCAATAAACTATATATATATGTGTGTGTGATTTCACTCAAGTGACCAATCAAACGCATTTTATTTCTAACATGGTTCGTTCCAATTTGTCTTTTAATTCCTATATAACAAACCCTACCAAAAAGTTTAACTCAAATGTTTCTTTATGAAAAATAAAACAACATATAAGCTTTATTTTGGCTTTGAGTGTGATATCACAACCATAGCAGTACATATTTATTGAAAGTTTACTTATACTATTAATACCGGTATCAAATATTTAAGAAAATTGAGATCGAGAAATTCGAGATCAGTATCGGTATGATACCAGGCACATCCCTAAAAGTATGTATGTCCTGTTTAAGAAACAAGTTGTCATGCATTACTGGAAAACATTAAAATATCATTATGTATACACCCTTAAAAATCTTAAATGGATCCTTTACCATGTGATCCATTCGGTTGATCAACCATATACATCTTTTTTATTCATTCATTTATAATGGTTCATTCAATTCCGTCTCTCATTTCTAGTTTTCTGCATACCAAACATTGTTTAACTCAAATATATATCTCTATGAAAATTAAGATAATATATATATATGAAATTAAGATAAGATATAAACTTTATTTTGTCTTTGATTGTGATATCACAACCATAGGTTCATAGCAGTACGTAGGGACGCCAATGACATGATATTAAGTTAGGAATATATGTGATTCACAAGATCATTTATCAACCAAAATAAATATCCACCCAACATAGATTGCGACTTAATCTTATTAAAATAAGCGTGATCAATATTCCAAGCTTCCAACAATAAATTCGTTTTCAAGTAGTAAATTGATCCCACGTTGCGGTTGGGGCATGAAACCCTAGCCGAAGCATAGATCTTGGTGACCGGAAGTTAGTGGCATAAGGCTATATCCATAAGATTGTGATATCACAAAAGGTTATCTCCTATTTCAATTGTATGTCATACATTTATACAAAAAAAAAGAGAAAAACTAGCCTATGATTAAGTACAAGAATTAGGAAACTCAATCACAATTATGACCGAATATTCACGATGGAATAACCCGTAAATCACTCCCTTCCTATACTCCCTCTCAAGTTGGAGCATGAAGGTTACGAATGCCTAACTTGTCAAGAATACTTGTAGTTGCCGTGCTCCCAAAGGCTTCGTGAACAGGTCGGCAATTTGAAGCTTTGTATCAACGTGCAACGGCATTATGTCTTTAGACTCGACTCGTTCTCTTACAAAGTAACAATCCATCTCTACGTGTTTGGTTCTTTTATGGAATACCGGGTTGTTGGCAATGTGTTTAACAGCTAAGTTGTCACAAAATAGTTGTGTAGGGTTGTTTTGTTCAATGTCCAATTCCTTCAAAAGCCATCGTAACCAAAGAATCTCACTCACTGTGGTGGCCATCGCACGGTATTCGGCTTCCGCCGAGGAACGTGATACAACTGACTGTTTCTTGAATTTCCAAGACACGGGTGCTCCTCCTAAGAGTAGTAGATAGCCACTCCTTGATCTTGTCGTGTCGGGACACCCAAGCCAATCGGAGTCCGTGTATCCTATCAAATTTACTCCTCCTTCCTTTGGCAGCAGTATACCTTGACCCGAAGTTGCCTTTAGGTACCTTAAAACTCGTATGGCTGCCTCCATGTGGTTTGCCCGCGGATCGCCTACAAATTAACTTAGGACATTAACCGAGTATGCAATGTCTGGTCTAGTTGCTTGCAAGTACAGTAACCTCCCCACGAGTCTTCGATACTTGCTTGCATCAGGTCTAACTTCTTCATCATCCTTTGCAAGTTTAGTTTTTTGATCCATAGGAAAGGCACTCGGTCCGCAGCCCATCATGCCGCTGTCTTCAAGGATGTCGAGGACGTACTTTCGCTGATTTAAGACCATTCCTTCTCGGGTACGGGTCACTTCTATACCCAAGAAATATTTTAGAGGCCCAAGGTCTTTAATGCTAAACTTCTCATTGAGAAAAATCTTTGTTTCTTTGATTTTATGAACGTCGTTTCCCACAAGAATCACATCGTCAACGTATATGAGAGATGCGACAAAGGATCTATCGGTCTTGAATATGAGTAAGGAATGATCAGCTCGAGACTGATTAAAACCAATTTGTTGTAGTGACGATGTGAACTTTTGATACCAATTTCTTGACGCCTGCTTTAAGCCGTAAAGTGATTTTCTGAGTCGGCACACTTTGTTTTCCTTTCCCTTTTCGAATCCTTGTGGGATCTTCATGTAAACTTCTTCGTCTAATTCGCCATGTAAGAAAGCATTGTTGACGTCGAGTTGGTTGATGACCCAATTCCTTTTTACTGCCACTGCGAGAAGCGTTCTGACCGTAACCAGTTTTGCTATAGGGGCAAACGTATCATGGAAGTCGATCCCTCCAGTTTTGCTACCAACCTTGCCTTGTATCTCTCGATTTCTCCGTTTGGCTTATACTTTATCTTGTAAATCCATTTCGACCCAATAACATGTTTGCCTTCAGGCAAATCTTCAAGACTCCATGTACCGTTTTGCTCGAGAGCACAAATTTCTTTCTTCATTGCCTCTCTCCAATTTGCATCCTGTATGGCTTGATTAAAAGTCTTGGGCTCATCGTTTGAGTCGATGGCCGCCAATATAACTTTATGAGAATTAGTGAAGTTTTTATAAGTGATAAAATTAGCAATCGAGTGTACCGTAGAGGAATCTTGATTGGGAACAGGTAACGTCTGGTCTATGGATGGCGGGAGATTAACGATGTAATCGTTGAGATGACCTGGTCGAGATCTATGCCTTCTTACTCTTACCGGTTCCGTTTCATGAGAAATTTTTGTTTCTACTTCAGTTTGGTTATTTATTGTTTGAGTTTCAAGTTGGGGTGGGTTGAACTCAGTTGGGCCATGGTCACTTGGCCCATTAGGAGTATCATTTGAGTTGGACTCAGTATCATTTGAGTTGTGGTCATTAGTTGGCACATCTTCAGCCTCGTTATGGCCACTGTTTGGCTCATTTTCACTATTGTGATGTTTGTTTGTAATTGGTTCTAGGTGGGTGACGTGAAACCAAGATGGTAAATCAAAGATTTCGGGTTCTTCATCATTGATGTGAAAATTTATCTTTTCATGTGGGAACACTGTCTCAACGAATTTCACATCTCTTGACACTACCATCTTTTTGTTTTTAATATCAAACACCTTATACCCCTTTGTCCCATGTGGGTAGCCTAAAAATATTCTCGGTCTCCCTCTTTCTTGGAACTTGTCGCCTTTCGTTTCGGTGCTTCGGTAGTAAGCAAGACAACCAAATATCGTCATATGATCATAATTTGGCTTTCGGTTATAAACGAGTTCATAAGGCGTCATGTTGTTAATGGATTTAGATGGTAACCTGTTTATTATGTATGTGGTAGTTAGAATGCACTCCCCCAAAAGGTTGATGGTAAATTTGCTTCAAATTTTAATGCCCTTGCGGTTTCGAGTAGGTGTCGGTGTTTTCGCTCGACGACACCATTTTGTTCCGGGGTGTGGGGACATGTGGTTTCAAGCAAGATCCCTTCTTCGCTATAAAAAGTGGCCATGCGGTTCGAAGTGAACTCCCCACCGTTGTCACATCGAACCCTTTTGACATTTTAACCAAATTGTGTTTTGATCATTTTATGGAAGACAATTAAGATATCACTAGCATTCGACTTATGCTTCAAAAGAAAAACCCAAACGGATCGACTAAAATCATCTACTATAGTTAAGAAATAGTTTGCCCTAGTCAAGGAGGGTGTGCGATACCTTCCCCATATATCGCAATGTAAAAGTTCAAAACACTCATTTGTCTTAATGAAACCGGTGATAAAAGGTAATCTAGTAAACTTTGCCTTTATACATGAATCACAAACATCATTATTTGTTTTTAAAGAAACGAAATCAAAAAATGAGAGTTTACTATGTGAAGCATGTCCCAAACGTTGATGCCACATGTCATTAGTAACCGCCATAGCCATTCTTTCACATCCCACCATCCTCATCCGGTATAGACCTTGTTGACATTTACCCGTTCCAATCAATTTCCTCGAACTCAAGTCCTGCATGACAAAAAAATCGGGGAAAAACGTTACTGCACAACGAAGATCTTGGTTAAACGACTGACGGATAGTAAATTGCAAGTAAATTCCGGAACATATAAGACATTTCGAATTTTAGTTCCATTCGGCAAGGTGCAAAAGCCTTTTCCCTTAACGGGTATAGAGTCACCGTTAGGTATGGTAACGGGTAGTTCACATGTTGCTTTCATGTTCCCATGAAACAAATCAAAATTGTGAGTTATATGCTCGGTGCAACCCGAGTCTACAACCCATTTGTTACCTTCATCCAATCTACCTGCCATGTTTGCCATAGGTTGGTTTACTTCAACATTGGATGAATTCTTCACAGTGAACATGTTGATGAATTGCTTATATTGTTCATTGTTCAAACCCGGTATCGGGCTTGATTCATTCTGGGACACTTCATTAACTTTAGAGCCTGTTTCTACATGTGCCACTTTTGCTCTCCCCCTTTTCCGGCTTTCCTTTCCCGGGCCACCATTCTGGATATCCTACGTGCTTGAAACACACGTCATGGTTGTGCCCGTCTTTTCCGCAAAAATCACAGTGCCCTATCTTGTCGCTATTAAGTTTCTTGTAGGCTTTGGAACCTATTTGGCTTTGTGTAGCAGCAGCAATAGCCCCATCTTGCTTCATAAAGGCTTGAAACGCATCGGAATCGGTGCTCATTTGCTTCCCAGAAGACACCACCCTTTGTTGTTCATCTTCAGAGACGAGGCGATACGCCTCTAGTAAGGTAGGAATGGGTTTCATGGCAAGTATCTGGGTTCTGATGGTTGAGTACTCACGATCGAGTCCAAGAAGAAACTCATATAACCTTTCTTTGTCTCTCGAATCGGACATTTTCTCGCTTATTTCACACGAACAGCCGGTGCATGAACATCTTGGGATCGGGAAAACAGACGTTATCTCATCCCATAATGCCCTCAGCCTCGTGAAATAGGTGGACCGACAGAAGTTGTTTCAATTCATACGCTCTGGGGGCGCTTTCCTTTCCGAAGCGATCTTGCAAGTCGCTCCATATTTCTTGGGCAGAAGTAGCGTATTTCACACTAGTTCTTATTTCTTTTTCCATGGCTGTGTTCAACCATCCCTTAATCATAGCATCGCAGCGTAACCACGCCATATGATTAGGATCAGTCTTTTCAGGCATCTTCAAAGTTCCATCAATGAATCCTACCTTATTTTTAGCAAATAGGAAATTCTCCATCTCTTGAACCCAGTCGAGGTAGTTGTTAGCATTCAAGGCTTCGTTCACGTGCATTTGCCTTGTGTAGTCTGAAGGGTTAAGATAATATGGGGAAGTGTGATCGGCAGCAGGGTTACTGTTGTTTGTTTGTTTCGAGTCGCTGCCGGCCATTGATGAACGAATAGCGGTTGTGCTAGGGTTTTGAGGTTTTTGTTTGAGCGGATTAGTAACCACGATCTGATACCATATAAGATTTTGATATCACAAAAGGTTATCTCCTATTCCAATTGTATGTCATACATTTATACAAAAAAAGAGAAAAACTAGCCTATGATTAAGTACAAGAATTAGGAAACTCAATCACAATTATGACCGAATATTCACGATGGAATAACCCGTAAATCACTCCCTCCCTATATCTGCATAAAAGTATAAAATAAAACATAGTACGGTTTTGTTTAACAAAAACAAGATATGGAACAATTTTCTTCTTAATTTTCAATGCAAAGATGAATTGCAATTTATAAGGAAATATTATCATGTTCCTAAATTAATGCAAGAAATGGAGAATTGCAATTAGTATATTGACAATATAATTGAGGGTTGACAAAATAATTGAGGGAAAAAATATATAATCTTGCATTTAAAATCAGATTAGTTAGTATAAAAAGAAATTATTACAATAGTCCAAGAATCGAAGATACACAAATCCTCAAATGAGGTATACTATGACGATTGAAGAAGACAAAGACCAACTGTGATAAAGACTGATCATATATATAACTCTTCTTCCTTCTCTCACATTTACGAGATACATATAGACGTGTACATTCTGGTTAATTATTTGGCGGAAAATTCAAGGACAAATTGATATATCTCATCAAAACGTAAACACACACGAAATAAATATTATATTATAGAGGAAATAATTCAAAAACCCTTGTTACACATACCTTGTGTTTCTCTAGATTAACCGTAACTAGTTTCATCTTGTGTGTTCCCTAATGTCTAACCATAGCTTGGTTTATATATACTAACCTAACTTGTTAGTCAAGACATTACCAAATATAATAAAACCTTAATTGCAACCATGTAAACCAATTACAAAATTAATGAATCTCACGAGCCAATAGGTCCAATCCGGTCACCTACAAGTGACGGGCCTATTAAGATGAAAATTACGTCCAACATAAATAACTTGGTAGACCGGTAAATCTGGTCGGGTAATCACCGGGGAAAACCCTAACCAGTATAACTGTTTTCGGTTAATACCTGAACCGGTTAACCGGTGCCCAGTTAAAAATACCGTTTTTTTATTGGGAAAATTAATAGGAAAAAAACACTTGGAAATTTAGAAAAAAAAAACTAAAAGCACTTGTTTTTTATTGATTTTTTTACATATTTTCAACATTTTCATATTCATTGCTTCAAAACAATACACGAATAACTTGAAATTAAACATTAATAATTATTGTGACGTGGAATTCGTTCGTCTATTCTTTATTTTTATTGTTTTATTCTTCAATTCTGGCTTCGGCTTCATCGTTTAATGTTTTTATTCTTCGCTCTCCATGTCGTCTACATTAAACGAGTCTTCATGTTTAGGTTCGGGACTACTTGATCACACTTAATCATCATACGTTAGTTCTTATTCGGTTATAAGTGGTTATGCGACACCCATTGTCACTTCTTCTTTGTGTAGTTTTTCTTCAACATCGAGCTCTCCTTCAAAATTTTATATATGTTGGATACGGTCCGCCGCATCCAAGTGGTCTTTTAAGCAAATGCACATTTCAAACGATTCTTGTGCTAGCCTTGTCTTTCGTATCGATTAAATCGTACCACTGAACAAAAGCACTTTCCCTACAGAAGCTTGGACGGTTAGTAAATCGCATGTCATGGCATCAAGCACGGTGAATTGAGGTTCCATTTGCTTCCACCAACCTAAAATACCAAAGTTTTCAAAATCACCAGCCATGAACATAAAATCGGTTGCACCATACCAGCTTAGCTCGCTATTTGGGGCGCTACCACGAGCTTTTTTAATTCTATTGTTTCTTATATCATTAAACAAACTTATGTTTGGGTTACTTGATGACGAGCTTTCTCCAAAACCCATTGATCGTCAAACGTTCGGTGTCGAACCATATTTAAGAACATAAAATTCAAATATGTTTTCTAAATAAGTATTAAATTTTTTTGACTTGTTTTGATGCATAATTAGGGTCTTTTAAATACAATTTCAAAGCCCAAACAATTCTTTCAGTTAAATTTTCAACGATGCGGTACAAGTAAAAACTGCCGGCAATTCTTCAAAATATTTTTTTAATTTTACTTTCATTGGAGCTATTATATCATCGTACAATGGATTGACATATTCAAAATCATTTAATTTGATATAAACTAACCAAATTTGGTGAAGAACCAAAGGACTGTCGGGTAATAAACACCCGATAAATAAGTAGTTGCATTTTTAAAAACTCTACCAAATCGCTTATCTTTGTAATCGTTTCCCGACGGTTTGACGAAAATGCCTTAAATTTTCGTTTAAGAGAAAGATTGTCATTAAATAATTCCAAAGTTGGTCTTTGTCTTAACACGCTATCAAACATTTTCCACGATGAATTTCACATAGTAGGTACGTCGAAATACAGACCTAAAATGATGGAATTAGTTTCGATACACAATTGCATATATCTTGTATATCTTTGCTTACTAGTTCTAAAAACTTCGGTTAACATTATTCTATTTTTTTAATTTTTTTTGTTAACTGTCTTGCACAACCAAATTAATGATATGTGCAACACATATGAAATAAAAATTATAACACATTGGTTGGTATTTTAGTTTTAGTTTTTCAACTGTGGCATTTTTATTTGACGCGTTATCGAAATATATAGAAAGAAGCTTTTCTTGTAATTAATAAGTTTGTATAACACCATATAAAATATAGAAGATAAACAAGTTTTGAGCGGTGTTAGGATGATTAAATAACTCAAACGCAATAGTACACTTCATCATTGTCCATATATAGGGATCAAACCAATACGCGGTTACGCAAAGATACGAAAACGGGTTACCGTATGGAGCCGACCAAACGTTGATAGTTAAGTTAACACCAATTTTTAAGTTTTCAAAACCAAAAGTTAATTCCTTTTTAGATTTTTTTTTCACATTTTTAAACAATCGCGTCTTAAGGTGGTGAGACTTACGTATTGATATCGAGGTTGGAGCGTTTCTTGAATCAACTTTGTTAAACGCGGGTTGTCAAAGTGATCAAACAGCAAGCCTTCTTGAATGACAAGTTTTGCTATCCTATCACAAACGTTGTCGAGGTCGGAAAACCCATATGTCAGCTCCATTGATTGAAAGTTGCTCTTGATCCGGGGCCGGATTGGTTTTCATGGCTTGACCTGCGTAAAATTTCCACATTTTTCACACCGCTCCTTAAGCGATCCGTTTGGCATTTCGCACTTCTCGAAATTAGCCCAAAGGTTTTTGTCTCGGTTTATTGAGACAATCTTTTAGACGGTTAAACCACCAAGTTGTTCAAGTGTTGCCATTTATTTTTATTTTTTTGGTTTTGGAAGCTGTCTTTTTTGCGCTTTTGAGTTCGGTTTTTGCGGAGGTTTTTGCGATTTTAAGAGCTTGGGAAATGGTGTAATCAACCCAACACACCCAATACATGTTTATACTAGTAAGGAGGGTTAAAAATGGTCAAAACGGTCATTAGACCATTCCCAACGGTATGATCTGTTGCAACTAAGGGTGGCAAACCCAACCCAAATGGGTTGTTTTGGGTCAAGATGGATAAACTTTAAAAGTAAAATGAGTTATGATGGATCATAAAAATTCTACAAGTGGGTCAGGATGGGTTGGAAATATACAAATGAGTTTAATTTATAGATTAAAATGGGTCAAAACAAAATATCCAAGTTATCCAAAATTTATCTATTTCAAAATACCCAAACTATCATGTGCGAAACAAAACTCATCTGAAACCCAAAAAACGATCAAAGCGGAACAAAAACCCCGAACTGACTAAAACGAAACAAAAACGAAACTGAACCGAAATAGAAAAACGACCAAAACGAAAAAAAACGAAATGAAACCGAAAAACTGACCAAATCGAAACAAAAAAAGTGAAATGCAACCGAAAAGCTAACCAAAACTAAACAAAAACACCGAATCGACCAAACCGAAACAAAACTGAATCGAAAAAGAAAACCGACCAAAACGAAACAAAAAAACCGATATGAAACCGAAAATTTTACCAAAACGAAACAAAAAAAAGTGAAATGCAACTGAAATGCGGACCAAAACAAAACAAAAACACCGAACCGGCCAAAACGAAACAAAAACACCGAATCGACCGAAACAAAACAAAAAAAAAAACAAACGAAACTGAACCAAAATAGAAAAATGACCAAAACGAAACAAAAAAACGAAATGCAACTGAAACCTGACCAAAACAAAACAAAAACACTGAACCGACCAAAGTGAAACAAACAAACCGAAACGAAACTGAACCGAAATAGAAAAACGACCGAAACGAAACAAAAAAAAACGAATTTAAACTGAAAAACTGACCAAAAGGAAACATAAAAAACTAAATGCAATTTAAATCCGGACCAAAACGAATCAAAAACACCGAACCGACAAACGAAACAAAAAAACTGAAACGAAACTAAATCGAAATAGAAAAACGACCAAAATGATACAAAAAACCGATATGAAACCGAAAAACTAACCAAAACGAAACAAAAAAAAAAGCGAAATGCAATCAAAAAGCTTAGCAAAACGAAACAAAAAAACTGAAACGTTGCCGACCAAAGTAAAACAAATGAATCGAAACGAAACAAAAAAAAACGAAATGAAACCGAAAAACTGACTAAAACAAAACAACACTGAAACCGAAAAACCGAGAAATCGAAACCGAAATCATTGAAACCGAGCAGATACCGAAACCGACCAAAATGGAAAAAATACAAAACCGAATCGAAAAAAAATCCCGAAAAACTCGAAATTGAACCGGAACAAAAAGTGTTTTTTTTTATGAACGAGGAGGATGGGGGAAACATTTTAGTTATTTTACATTTTGCGTTTTTTATCTATATTTTGAGTTATTATTTTTTTAATAGTTTTTTTGAATTTTTTTTAAGGGTTTTTAAAACCCTTTGTATGTCAACCTTCACTTGGGTCAAGATGGGTTAGTTTTATCCATCTTGACCCATATCTATCCTAACCCTCTATTTTAAAAATCCATCCTGACCCATCACCCAAATCCAACCCAACCCACTCCTACTGCCACCTCTAGTTGCAACACTTTTTTAGCGTTTTTAACCGGTTAACCGATTCTTGGGCTAAAATGGAAAACCGGTTACAAACAGACAGTTTTTCGGTTACCGGTTAGAGATGGACCGGTTATGAATCGGTTTAACCGGTTTTGACTATGCACCTCTAGACACATATCGAGAAGCCAACTGAATATTTTTAAGCCCAACTTTTGTAGTCTTAACAAGCCCAGCCCACAATAATCATGTTATAATGACTCCAACTTTAATCATAAACCAGTCACTCCTTAAGCTCAATCAGCCAAAACCTTCAGCCCGCAATCGAACACATATCCATTATTCTCGATATTTGATGAAACATAACAAACAAAACAAGTTAACCAACAAACACAAAAATTAAATAAATAAGATATGTTCAATATTGTATTGGAATTATACATATATTTCAATAGGTTCACACTTGTTGCATCTCTTGAGAAACTAACGTACATCATTAGCATAAACCACACTAGTCACGCTAGTTGAGTCGTGCTAGAACCAGAACCACACTAGTTTCGCACCGAGGTTAAAAACATAAAGGCAACTCTCAAACGTTGATTATCAGAAGTGCAAAGTGAGACATCAAAGCACTACATTTCTCTCACGCCACACGCATATGCGTGAGTTGCCACCAGTTCTTTTGTCTATAAAAACAATATACAAGAAGTGCTTATCCATATAAACTACTTCAAGATTGTCATCCACTTATATAGGACAGGTGACAAATTGTTACATTTTCCTCAAATTTTTGCACATTTAGTTGTTCCAACCATACAAACTAGTATTTTACCCGTCCGGTGAATGGGAATATCAACGCGGGAATATGACGTCTATATTATTATAAGATCCACCGACTTTAAACATTTGTCAACTTGTTTGAGATTAACAACGCGTTATAGTACTCACTTAACATTTCAACCCTATTATACTATAAATATCGAAACAATTTTAATTTAGGGAGACCAAATAGCACGGTCCACTTCACAGTAACAATTTTGATCAAATAGCACAGTCCAAATATCAAATTCTAAAGTAGCAACATCCAATTCCAACCGGTACACAAACCCCACACAATTAATTTACTAATAACAAAAACAAAAACTGTTTTTACACAATTAGTAATCAAACATCTTAAAAATATCATTAGGGATTAGGGTTTTCATATATTGTGGGTTAATAACATGTTAATAACAAAACAAAAAAACCAAAAATAATTTGATTTTAATAGAATCTTGAATGCATTGTTGTTATTTGCATAATTAATCACGGATGCTTTGTCACAATCATTTGCTAAACTTGAGCTTTTCGGCAACGCTTCCGGTAAATTTAGAAATGCCTTCTGCTTCGGGCTTGGTCCACATTCTATCACCACAAAGACTTCAATTAGTGAAAATTTGATCTTGGGTTCCTCTGTACCGAGCGAAAAAATTTAACTTTTAATGTACAAATGACCTTGATTATAGTCGTTTCAGCCCAATACACCTGCTTGACCCAAAAACAAAACACAAACGGGTATCAACACAGGTATCAATCATGCTACTACAAGCGTTATGAGAAAGTAAACTAAAAAAATTCAATATAAGTTAACAACTCAAGTGAGCTCAACACAGGCTTCAATCATGCTACAACAAAACAGAATATAGAACAATCATATGCATTCCCTAGAATAAATTACTCTACATAAACCAACAAACTTTTGAACTTAAATTCTAAAACTTTTAACACACTTAACTTATGAAAATTATTAAACCATCTAGAGGGGATGCAAATAAGCATAATCATTTATCTGATTAAAAAAAACATTTGTTTTACGTTGACTTTTTGCTCAATGTTCACAACAAAGTCAAACCAGTTAAAAAGAAAATGTGACCATAGTCTCTGCTAACTATTTGTAATTCCCATTATACCATTTCCCTTTTAGCAATACAACATCTGATCACAAGACTCAACAACCAAGTTTTAACCCTTTCTTTTTTGACCAAAAAAGGGTAGAAGGACTCAAAACAGTTCAATTAAAATAGCATTATAACTGTTCTTTTCTTATTCTTCATTCTGGATACCGGATTAGTGCATGTAATTGTGTATTCCATAAATGTAAACTGAATATATATATATATATATATAGGATTAGGTTCATTTCAAAAGTGTTTCTTATTACGAGAAGTGCGAGAAGTCATTACAACCAATCATAATTTTTCTTTTTATTTGTTTAATTATTAATTAGAAGGGCATGTTAGTCAAATGAACAATTCTCTTTTCTTGGTAACTATTAATTACTATTAGTAAGTTATAGAACAAAATATTATGACTTAAATTATATATGAATACTAACCAATGTAATTAAATTTTATTTATCAGATATCATATATATTCTATACTAATTTTAATATCTATTATAAAACTATCAGCTATTGTGTATTGGTAGGTTTGTTTTTGGGTTCGTATATTTACGGAATAACGGAATAATATTCTAAAATTTTCAATCAATTTCCCATAGTTACAGTACCATTGTATGGTGTAGGAAACTAAACTACACAATACTACAAATTAGTATTTTACATACAATGACACACCAATCCAATATTTGATATGGAAACAAAATTGTTCTTTGATTAACCAAACAATCATTCTAAACTAAGAACCTCCATAATATGCGATGTTTTCGTTTTCGTGTTTCTGCCCGATAGTAGAATCTTGGTCGAGGACATTGTTCTCGTGATAAAAATTCCTGCATCATGATAGTCGTATGTTGTAGCCCATTTTAACTTAAACCAATTTGGTGTTAGAGTATCCATAGCATCTGCCCTCGGATGTCAATGACCCTTAGGTAATTCACAAAAATGTCCTCCACAAAGTAAATTAGAATTTGAGACTGTACTAACGTTCATAAGATAATTTCCCTACACAACAAAAAATCATATATTATACAATGGTATCACGTGCACACATTCATAATATAAAATATAATATGACTTCGTACACAGCAGGCAACAACAAAAACTCAACAAACATGATAAAAGAACCCCTACATACAAATACCTACATAACTAAACGAATGTGTCCTTCATAATATAGTTAGTCTTTAACAGGTACTAGTCATACACAGGATAGTAGAACCCATACACATCTTTTATTAATATCACAACAAAACGCAAAATACGAAAATATATGAATGTTTTTAGTAAAAGCTAATTTTGGTATGTGATCACTTGTACATGGTTCATAAGTGTTTTACATTCTAGTACTTTATTTATATAGAAAAGGTAAAACAACACACTTGGTTTATCTAAGCAGATGAGGACAACATTTTACCTATACAGACTAGTGATTACCTTACATTTATAGTTTAACCTACACATATGACTAACACAGTTTACATTTGATTTACTTAACATTTTACCTACACATACTAATGCTACCCTACACAAACTAAAGTTTACATTACATTTTTTGCATTACGTTCACATAGTGTTTGCCTACACATACGGCCAACACAATTTACATTATATTATTTACATTACAGTATACATTGCATTTTCATAGTTTTTTTACATACACGTACCTGTTTTTTAGTTACACACACTGTTTTTAAATACAAAGATCACGCTTATGAGAATATAATACCTCTGACACTTATCAAACATAAGAAAATACACATACACATAACTATATTTAATCACCTAAACATACTAAAAGTAGTTATATCAGCAAACTTCTCAAAATAATTTATATTAAACATACTATTAGTTTATATTTGACATCAACACATATTTAATACGGTTATACATAATTACATACAAAGAACATATAAAAAACAATAAAGATTTTTCACCAAGACAAAATATTGCACTTATATACAGCCATAAAATTATTCCAACGCTATATCACATCGTTGATTCATTCATTGTATGTGTCATTCAATATCGTACCTACACATAAACCTAGTGTACTAATATAATACCATGCCTACACAAGAATCGAGCATGCCTACACATGAATCGAGCATGCCTACACGGGAAAATACTACTGTGTAGGCATTCATATGCGGTGTAAGAAAATACATATATGAACACACACATCAATTTACAATATACATCGACTCATAAAAAAAATACTACAATGCGTAGTTTACATACTCAGGTGTAGGAGGATATTTGAGAAGTCGGAGGCTTACATGGGGAAGTAATGTAACCTTACACAAGTCATACAAGAATATAATAAATAGTGTAATCTTGTCTGGAAACTAGTGTCGTGTAGGCATCACTTATCATATTGTAGGCACCAACAAAATATTATTAGACAACAAAATAGGTAAACTGAAACAAATACGAATGTAGCCGATAATATTTTAGAAAAAAAAACTAGAATCAGATTAATGCTAAAAAAACACCCTAATTTTTTCCCCAATTATTAACTCTTATAATAAAAATTAAGAAACTTTATTCATACATCGTAAGCTAATTAGTCATACAATGTAACACATATCAAAACAAAACTAATATAAAAAAGCAAGTAAGGGTTGTAGGAATCGATTTGAATACAAAAAACCAATAATAATCCACCCAAATCAATAAATAAAAGGAATCGATTATGTAATTTAGTTGTAGGACTGTGAAATCGCTTATGTAAGCAAATATACAATCGAAAACCCAAAAAAAATCGGAAAAAAAAACCCTAACCTCTGCTGCGATGACACTATCAAGCCCCAAATCGATTTCTTTCAACGTTTTTCTTATACATGTGCACTAAATCTTCAAGAAAATAATACAGATTTCATGAATTGATTTTGATGTTGAGGCATTTGGGTTGAGTTTGATTAAGGGAATAAGGCATGAATAAGGGGATCTGATTCAAAGAGTTACGTTTGCTTCAATTGTGCCTACACACAAATTACAGTTATACCCTTTTAACTTTAAAACATGTGATTTAAATATCTTCTTAATTACAATTCTGCCACTTGTGCTTTCTACCACTGATTACATCTCATCAACGGCTACGATCCACTTCTCGCTTTAATATCACTTCTCGCAAGATCCATCCCCTATATATATATATATATATATATATATATATATATATATATATATATATACCCCTATATATAGGATTAGGTTCATTTCAGAAATTTTTTTAGAGCGAGAAGTGCGAGAAATAAATTTAACCAATCACATTTTTTTTATTTCTTTATCATTTGTTTTATTACAGGGGTATATTAGTAAAAAACGATTTTTTATAGTTTTGGTAAGAAACAATTAATTGGAGAAGGTTACGGATTACTTTTTTTTATATATATTACTTATCACCTTTTTCAAATTATGTTTCAAATTTTGATATATATATATAGCCTATGTGCAACCAAATTCTAGCAAACACCTTTTATGGATCATCCATTTAAACACAAATATTTTAATTCAAACTGTGTAACTTAATCCACAATTACAAGATATTTAATAATCATATATCCATTTCGTTTTTTTCTATTTGTCGAATTCGATTGGAACTTTCACTATACTATAATTTAATGCATATCATTCCATCTGGTGCTTCAATAAAATTCATAACATGTTATATATTAACAGTTCACATTATAACCATGTACAATAATTGTAAGTTCAATCATAATCTAGGTGCTTGAATTATAAAAACTTGTTTAACCAACTAAAGAAAAAAATTGGTGCATGTTAATTAAATTCACTACACACATATTACAAAATACAAATTTAGATTCATGCATGTTGTGTAGGAGTATTTCGAATTGTGTATGTTTAAATTTTATCGTGTGTAGGTTCATATATGTACTATGTAGGTAGTATCTTGAATTGTGTATATGTAAATTTTATCGTATGTAGGATCATTTATGTACTATGTAGGTGGTATTTCGAATTTTGTATGTGTAAATTTTATCGTGTGTAGATTCATAAACACACACACACACACACACATATATATATATATTGTGTAGGTGGTATTACGAATTATGTATGGGTAAATTTTAACGCGTGTAGGGTCATGTATATATACTGTGTCGGTGGTATTTCGAATCATGTATATGTAAATTTTAACGTCCGTAGGTTCATATATATATATATATATATATATATTGTGTAGGTAGTATTATAAATTTGTGTATGTATAATGTTTATTATGTGTAGGATCATTTATGTAATGTATTTTAAGTATTTGTAACACATTGAGCAAAGCCTACATAATTTACAAGAAGAAAATTCCTTCACGACATATACCACAAAGCATAACCTACATTGTAAAAATCGTTACACATTATCAAAGAAATCCATACACAAAAACTCCACATATGCTTTTATAATATAATAACTTACACATTAAATAAGAAACACATGCATATTAGGTAACTTACTTACCTAAGAAAACATAACATTCTGGTAACCTTGGAACTACTACACGTTATAAACCAAACAAGAAAATATTTTCAACACCTACACTTAAAAAAAGAAAAAAGGAAAAAGAAAAAAGAAAAAGAAACTAGTTGAATTTCAACGGTTTCATGGTTGTTGACTAAGGCATAAAAGGGGGAATCTCATAAATTCTATACTATTCATATTTTTGGCCTTACACTTCTACCCTTTTATTATAAATGAGGATGTCAAAATGTACATAAAATTACAAAAGTGCCATTTTTTATTTTTCATAGTTGATTACTCCAGATCAATGGTTAAGATCTATTTCTCGCACTTCTCGCTGTAATATCACTTCTCGCATGATCCATCCCCTATATATATATATATATATATATGGTTAATATCATTTGAGAACTCTAAAAAAGTTAAGAACTTCTAAGAACTCATAAGAAACAAACATTTTTTTAATTTTTTTATATATTAACATTGTTTAAGACTAGTTTTACCATATTTTATATATAAATTTGTTATTACATATATAAATCACAAGTTTACGTATGTGTAAAATTAATGTAAAAACAAATTTACATATATGCAGAAAAAAGTTTTGATATGTGTAAAAACTAATTTTCATAATTGTAATCGTAATTATAGATATAAAAAGTGATAAAACTACACTCAAATAACACTAACATACAAAAAAATTTATAAAAAACGTTAATTTTCAAGGGTTCCTTCAAGTTCTTAAATAATTTAAGAGTTCTGTAATGATACTAATCCTATATATATATATATATGAATGTACTACAACAATAATAACATAAACTATATTACCTCTTAAGGGCTTCTTTCAAAATTAAACTGAGAATGCAACCGAATAAACCTGCAATTAAAAAAAAAAATACATTAACTAACAGTTCGTAGCCTACTGCAGGAGAAAATAGATGTAACCATGTTGACATCAAATAACAGTTCGTATCTGATCTTCAGTTCATTCTCAACTTTAATGTTATCTTTTAATGTGTTAAATATCATAAAATTTAAAAAATAGCCCACCAAGAAACTTAAAGCAAAGTTGTTATGTTGGTGTATCATATGCGATACATTCCCAAACTCAGCCAGACACTTCTTTTTCCAAGGACCTTAAATTTACACAAGTTAAATTATTAGCAAAACACAAATATTAGAAGTTATAATAATAATAATAATAATAATAATAATCTTATAAAATTCACTTCCCACACTTAAATTATGAGATCACTAGCAAGGATAATAAGAAAAAATATATATATTTCTTGCCTAGTTTGTCAGGACTAGAACTCTTACAGGAGATTTTAGGCTTGCATTCATAAAATTTTGTAGTAGCCATATGCCATATGCCAAATTTTAAGCAAGTAACATGGAGTATATGGAAATTGGTTTGAATTTGTCCAATTTAATTGTATTGAAATGATAGTAAAAGTAATCCCAGTAGGAAAAGGATAGATCAATTGTTAATTGATTAATACATAATACACAAAACATATGAGCTACACATAATGCTATAGTCAGATGATTAAAAAATCGAAGCATTTACCTTCTCGGGAGCACCTTTTCTTGTTCGATGACATTTACCAGATGACAGTTAACATGATCATTGATGTAAGTCAAAGCAGTCGTATTTTCAACATGATTACATGGAAAGAAATGAGCCTCTTTAATTCCGGATCGTGCCTACAAAGTCACATATAGTTATAAAGATGATATCATTATAGTAAAAATCCTTTTTATTCTTTTTGTATAAAATGATACCTCTTTAGTGCATCCAGCAGATGAAAAAAAATTATCATCGATTTCAAGCACAAACGATTCGTATCTATAGTTTGAGAACCAATTGTTGATGTGAGGAGATTCTGATAGAGCAAAACGATCAAACTATGTTATACATGATTGCCATGTTAAACCATAAACTTGAATCCTTTAGGTTGATTAATATCCGCATAGCTAATTCTCCCAAATCTGCAGAAGTAATAGTAATAGAATAACAAATTATCAAGTAAATTCACAAAACATAGATATGCAGATGAAATTATACGCCTGTTTGTTTAACTTGTTTAAAACTACCTTATTTTTGCCTAAAAGTCCAGCAGCTTTCAAAATGAATCCAGGAACCTTCCCCAGAATTTCAAGAACTCTTGAATAATTAAAAAAAAATTACGAAATAATATCTAATTATAAGAAAAATATTAGATACCTCGGTTTCTTTTTTCATAGGAATTAAAGCAGAAACCAGTGAATTAGTTATAAGATATATATAAAATACCTCAGCTGTGTCTGACTAGGTTCTTTGACTTTTATGGTCAACCCACTTTAGTGTCGGTTGATTGCATCGAAGTAGACCTGCTTTCAACAATGTGGTACAAAATTAAGAGCATGAATGTTGTACAAATTATAATCAGAAAACAACCAAATAACAAAAAATGACAAAAAGTATTACAGGTCAACCCAATCCGTACAAAAAACGAACCATACCCGTAAAAACATGAAAACCGAAACAAAAGATATTTGATGTAGCCCAAAAACTTAGTCCAAAATGTGTAATAATCAGTTAATCATGCGTAACAAAAATAGACTTTGGTCCAACGTTTTAAGCCTAAATTTATTATTTTGAGCCTTTTAATTCTGACCCAGTACAAAACCGAACCCATCATGAAAACGGAAAACCAAATGACTTTCAGAAACTAAAAACAGGGATTTGCTTACAAAAGCAGTTGTGATGGTAAAAGCATTGATCCAAATTACCAACTCCATTATATGTGGTTGTCAATTGGAATCAGAATGTGAAATGTATATAGTGAAAATCTTAGTTCGTGCAAAACTTTTAAACAAAAATGTGAATGGTGTTCATCAGTTGGTTTGCATAATCATTAGTTCATGGCTTCATGCAGTATCATATTGTTGAATGGCATGCAGTATCATATTTGAATGATAAATGATCATGTTTTAGATCACACATTAGTCAATTGACTTGACTACCCTTGGAAATAGAGCAAAAACTTGTGAACCAAAACCACCTTTTCACAACTTTGCGCTCGCTGGGGCACTTATCAAAATGCCCAAAATACCCTTCAAAAGTAGCAAAACAGAAGTTTTTCAAATATTATAAAAAATCAAAGATTATAAAGATATTACTTCGATACTTGTCATAATCCAAAACGTGAGGTGTTTCAGTGTGACAATAAGCAGCCGGTTCACAAAAGTGATTTGCGAGATCATTACTCATAGTGTTTTAGCTAGCATACCGTAGTCTTGTTTGGTTCTCAAGATTGAAAAAGATTCAAACTTTATCAGCACCCATCATGCCAAACATCATATACTTTCAGGAATATAAAAAAGCTACAAATTTCAGTAAAATTAACTTACACTAGTGTGACGGTTCTTGTTTGATCATCAATCATAATATTCCCATATTGCAAATCATTATGACAAAAAACATCTTGGTGGTGCTTTGACCACTTATTTTCCATCGCATCAATTTCATTCTCTATAAAGTCAAGTTTAATTTCTTTAGTGTGTTCTTGAGTGCACAATCTTGTAGCCTTAATCAATCATTTTCTGTAACAAAAACAGAAGATCAAGTTACTATCAAAACTTTAATTTATTTTAAAAATCATTAATTTACAATATACCTCATTGTTAAACGAAGAGATTTTAACTTGTTTGTATCAAACACATCTCCCCAATCCTTAGCGAGTGAAAGCAAAAATTTCATTAATTCTTCGGGTTGTGTCCCTTCAATGATGCCACTAATCTTTGCAGTTAAAACATCAAGAATTTTATCTGCCAAAAGATATATATCTGAGTTCATGTGAACTGGGATTTAACAAAATTTACAAGAGCAATATTAATTGATGTTCTCACAGTTTAATGATGTACATGTCCAATACACTAAAAGAAAAGGAAATAAGATATCAAACGCTTGTGTACATTTTGTGCAATAACTAACAAATTCATGTTCATTTAGTTATCCGTGTTGTTTAATTGTTTGATTAAAGTTAAAAGAACAACATGAGCATATTATGTTTGTGTTCGTTTGCTTCGTTTACGGTCGTACAATCAGTGCTAGTA
Source organism: Bidens hawaiensis (assembly GCF_021521415.1). Classification (NCBI taxonomy): domain Eukaryota; kingdom Viridiplantae; phylum Streptophyta; class Magnoliopsida; order Asterales; family Asteraceae; genus Bidens; species Bidens hawaiensis. The sequence goes on along the minus strand of NW_027496939.1, from coordinate 1,878 downwards.
GTCACTTAGTTAAATGTATACATGAGTAGGGATAAAATCCAATACAATAATATGTTAACATACAATAGGTGCGTGAATTCATTTTTTCACGAAATCGATCAATGAAATCACATCCCAGCATCTCGGAATCGTCAATACATATCCAATTAATCATTGGTTCAACGAAAAAAACAGTTTTGGATGGTTAATCGATCAATTTTTCACTTTTTTCACGAAAACCGTTTTTGAGCGTTTTAGTTTTTGGCTGAGCGTTTAGGGTTTGAGTGAGCGTTTTAGTATATTTGCTTTGTTTTTTGCCTTTGAGTGTCTCGCGTACCTCTCATACGTTAAGCCATTACCGTACAGTATCTCTACCCTACATGAATAATAGACCTGAATTACCAAATAGCCATCATCTTATTTGCAAATTATGGTAGTTTGATGCCAGATACAAACGGAATTAACAATTTAACTAGAATTTTTAAATTTTGTAAACCTTTTTGTCTTGTTAGCAAAATCTTTAAAAACTAATCAAAATAGCAAATTAAAAAAAACAACACTAGTATCGTACTCGTGGGTTGAAGGGGCAGTGTTTCATCAAACACAACTATAGAAGGGGGGCGTTGGACATGCGCTTTGCGGCAAGGGTTATAAAAAGAACGAAAAGTACACCTAAAAGTGCTCAACTACACGCGTCATCATGGTGTGTTAACGTGCAAAAATTAGACCGAAATATATAACAGAAAAAATAATAAGTCAACTTACGACCCGCGCGATGAGACGGATCTATTAAGCGGGGAAAATAAACATAAAAACGTTGAACCACACATGCATGTTGCAACATGTTAACACGAAAAATTTAGACCGAAACATTACATGGAAATTTTGTAAAATATGAAAAGTTAGTGGAATCAAAAGTTAATAGTGAAAAATTGTTGGGGTTAAAAATAAAAAATGTTTTGTGATTAACATTTAAAAGATGAACAGTATATTAATCAAAAATAAAAATTAGAAAAATATGTATTAACGAATCACAAAGTACAACAATTTTCCTCAATAACATTACTAAATTTAGGGAGAAACTCATAAAAAACCATGTGAATATGTGATGTGATCAGCTAGCAAAACATGTTTTATCTTGTTAAACAGGTTAAAAACGATGTACTTAACACAAGTATCAAATATGTATACAATTCGCCTAACCACTTTATATGTTACATGTGTATAACATAGTTTTAAGTTTTATATATCAATATAGAGAAATGATGGAGACTAACTTACTAATTTCAATAATTTGAAAAATAAAAAAATCGCATAGCGTACTTCTTTTATTAATAGGTTTAATCATTTTTAAACACATACTCAATTACCAGCCCTAACTTGTAATTTAGTGTAAGGGGTTATGAGGTATCCACCCGATCAAAACTTTATTTTAATGTTGTATTTAAATTCATGATTTTGCATTATATTTTTTCTCTCAACTTGTCGTCGTGGACGGTCTAAACAAATGTTCAAAATATATTATAACCTTGAGGTTTCATGATAACACCACATCCATAATCGACAATCATATTGTACAAAACAAGAGCAACATATAATAATAGTATACGTCAATTTGTGATTGAAATGCATTGGAGCCCAGATTCATGCTGCATGTCAAGGTTATGGTTGGTGTTAAAATTTGGCATGCTTTAATTTACTTTGAAACGACAAATTGTTACATTAATTTTGTCTACGAGACTTGAATCCTTGTAATTTTGAGAGCATTCGTTTTATCAGACACCTTGATATCAATAGGTTATAATTTTAATATTGTATGTGATAAACATTTCTGTTATAAATTCATAATATATAGTTTAAATTTTTTAAAAATAACAATCATACACTTTGTATTAGATG